>NC_039366.1:122200933-122500933 GCF_003573695.1 Papaver somniferum
TTTTTTTTTTTTTGGAAACAAAAATTTACATTGCCATGAGAGAAGGACTTTCAAAACTTGGATCTTCGCAACTTGTGATGTCTTGGTATCATGGATTCTAACAACTTATATCATTTGCTCTTATAACTTCAACTTTGATTTTTGAATTATTCTTTTCTATTGTTGCTTTTAAACCTAAAACATCTTCAACTTTCTTTATAGATTTTGATGTCGCTCCGCTTGTTGATGATGATAAGTTTCTACTGAGAGAGAGTCGCAACCAGTAACTAAGACTACATTGTGAGGTTGCTTTGTCTTTCTGACATTTCCTGACAACAATTTACATGGCCATGAGAGAAGGACTTTCAAAACTTGGATCTTCGCAACTTATGATGTCTTGGTATCATGGATTCTAACAACTTATATCATTTGCTCTTATAACTTCAACTTTGATTTTTGAATTATTCTTTTCTATTGTTGCTTCTAAACCTAAAACGTCTTCAACTTTCTTCATAGATTTTGATGTCGCTCCGCTTGTTGATGATGATAAGTTTCTACTGAGAGAGAGTCGCAATCCAGTAACTAAGACTACATTGTGAGGTTGCTTTGTCTTTTTGACATTTCCTGACCTACTTTCCTTTCCATCATGTATGGTTAGGTCCATCACGGTTACCCTCTAAAAGGAACAAGTTCTCTCCTGAATTTCAAGGATCTCAATGTCTTTTTCTCTAATGTCTCAAAAGGTTGTTATCCCTAGCATTCCAATTTCTATCTTTTCAGTGAGAAACAGTATGTAAACTTAGCTAACCGGGTACCATGTGACGCTAGAAGTTTCAAAAGTGCAACTAAAAAGTTCTTCTCCACCCCCAAACTTAAATCTAACATTGTCCTCAATGTTTCTAATGAAAGAGCAATACCAAAAAGTAAAGTATCATGAGGAATCAGTAAAGAGAGAAGTCGGAAAGATAGTACCTGGGTGAAGAGAGCAATCAAAAACTAATATACAACATACAATCGCCTCGATGGTCAATCAAGGGTAAACATGGTCCTCCAGAGGGACCTCCTCAACATCACCTGTTGGAAAGGGCTCTAAAAAGGGTTTCAATCTCTGACCGTTAACCTTCGAAGAACTACTACCATCCGGTGTCTCGATCTCAACAGCTCCATGAGGAAAGACAATGCGAACAATAAAAGGACCCGTCCATCGAGAACGTAACTTCCCAGGGAAAAGATGCAAGCGGGTATCATACAGAAGAACTTTTTGACCCGGAGAAAATGACTTCCTTAAAATATTTCTATCATGCACAAGTTTCATTTTGTTCTTATACTCCTTCGCACTATCGTAAGCATCAATACGAAACTCGTCCAACTCATTGAGCTGGAGTTTCCTATGGGCTCCTGCCTTGTAAAGAGAAAAGTTTAGCTGCTTAACAGCCCAATAAGCTCTATGTTCTAACTCGACAGGTAAATGACATGCCTTTCCATACACAAGACGATAAGGCGACATTCCAATGGGGGTCTTAAACGCAGTACGGTAAGCCCATAGGCATCAGTAAGCCTAGACGACCAGTATTTCTGATTAGGATTAACTGTTTTCTCTAATATACGTTTTATCTCCCTATTGGAAACCTCAACCTGACCACTAGTCTGTGGATGATACGGGGTAGCTACCTTATGTGTAATACCATATTTCTTCATCAAAAGCCTAAAAGGTCCATTACAAAAGTGCGACCCACCATAACAAATTATAGCTCGCGGTGTACCAAAAGGTGTAAGAATATTATTTTTCAAGAAATCAATCACAACCCTATGGTCATTGGTTTTACACGCAACCGCCTCAATCCACTTAGAGACATAGTCAACAGCGACAAGGATGTATAGGTTACCAAAAGAATTAGGAAACAGACCCATAAAGTCAATACCCCACACATCAAAGACCTCGACAACTAAAATAGGGTTCAAGGGCATCATGTTCCTACGGGAAATGGTTCCTAATTTCTGACAACGTTCACAAGTAACACAGTAACTGTGGGAGTCTTTAAACAACGAAGGCCAATAGAATCCATACTGCAATATCTTAGCAGCAGTCTTCTTAGCACTAAAGTGACCCCCACACACTTGATCATGACAAAAGGAAATAATACTGGACTGGTCACTCTCAGGTATACATCTCCTAATAATCTGGTTTGGACAATACTTAAACAAATAAGGATCATCCCAAAAGAAGTGCTTAACCTCAGCTAAAAATCTAGAACACTCTTGTTTACCCCAATGTTGGGGCATTCGATCAGTAACAAGATAGTTCACTATATTCGCATACCAAGGTAATTGGGTAACAAAGAACAATTGTTCATCAGGAAAGTTGTCCCTTATAGGAAGGGAATCATTAAGGGTATCCACAACAAGTCTAGACAAGTGGTCTTCTACTACATTTTCTGCACCCTTTTTGTCTCTAATGTCCGGAGAAAACTCTTGTAACAACAGGATCCACCTAATCAATCTAGGTTTCGTATCCTTCTTAGACAAAAGATATTTCAAAGAAGCATGATCAATATATATTACGATCTTAGAACCTAAGAGATAGGGTCTAAACTTGTCTAAGGAAAACACAATGGCTAACCGTTCCTTCTCCGTAGTGGTATAATTCAACTAGGCATCATTCAGAGTTTTGCTAGCATAGTAAATTACATGAAGTAACTTGTTTTCTCGCTGACCTAGCACAACACCAATAGCATAATCTGAAACATCGCACATGATTTCAAAGGGTAGGTTCCATTTGGGTGCCTGGACTATGGGGGCGGTAGTGAGTAAAGTTTTAAGCTTCTCGAAAGCCTCTAAACAAGCATCATCAAAGACAAACTTAAGATCTTTTGCAAGCAAATTGCAAAGAGGTCTAGAAATCAAGCTAAAATCCTTAATGAATCGACGATAAAAACCAGCATGCCCTAAGAATGACCTAATACCTTTTACGATTTTTGGGACCGGTAAAGTTTTAATAAGGTCAACTTTGGCTCTATCTACCTCTATACCCTTTGAAGATACGATATGCCCTAGAACAATTCCTGAATGAACCATGAAGTGACATTTCTCCCAATTAAGCACTAAATTCTTTTCCTTACACCTAGTCAAAACTAATGACAAATGATGCAAGCACTCATCGAAAGACGAACCAAACACTGAAAAATCATCCATAAAGACCTCTAAGAACCGTTCTACCATGTCAGAAAATATGGTCATCATACAATGCTGAAAGGTCGCAGGGGCATTACATAGGCCGAAAGGCATGCGTCTATACGCAAAGGTACCAAAGGTACAGGTAAAAGTGGTTTTCTCTTGGTCTTCTGGGGCAATAGGAACCTGATTATAACCGCAGTATCCATCTAAAAAGCAATAATGGCTACGTCCAGCTAATCTCTTCTAGCATTTGGTCGATGAAGGGAAGGAGAAAGTGGTCCTTCCTAGTGACCTTGTTCAATTTTCTATAGTCAATACAGAAACGCCAACTCGTGGTCATTCGGGTTGGGATTAACTCATTGTTATCATTCTGGACTACAGTAATACCGGATTTCTTGGGAACAACCTGAACGGGGATGACCCACTTACTGTCTGAAATGGGGTAGATAATGCATGCATCTAATAGCTTCAGAACCTCGGTTCGAACAACTTCTTTCATATTAGGGTTCAGTCGACGTTGCATCTCCCTAGAAGTTTTGGTGTCACTCTCTAAATATATATGATGCATACAATCAATAGGACTTACACCCTTAATGTCTGCTATGGTCCACCCTAAAGCTTCCTTGTTATTCTGAAGGACAGTCACTAGCCTACTTTCCTGATCACTATCCAAGTCGGATGCTATAATCACAGGTAAAGTTTCAGAGGGGCCTAAAAACACATACTTCAGGGTATTTGGTAATGGTTTAAGGTCCAACTTTGGAGGCTTTTCCAACGAAGGAACTAGGGTAGACTCGGGAACAGGTAAAGGTTCGAACTTAGGTTTCCATCCATTACTAGTGTCTAACAAAGGGTTTGAATCTAACAAAGCATTCACCTCTCACATCATCATCATCAAAATCAATCCCAAAGTGAGCTAGGCATTTCTCTAATGGATCTTCTATCAAAGTGTTTGGTAATGACTCCTCTACTAAGGTGCCTATCATGTTCATCTCTTCTACGCTCGAGTCGTCCAGTTCCTGGGGTAGCTTACTAATGTGAAAGATGTTCAGCTCAATAGTCATATTACCAAAAGACAAATTCATAATACCAGTTCGACAGTTAATGATCGCATTGTATGTTGCTAAAAATGGGCGACCTAAAATCACCGGTATCTGGTTCTCTGAGTCATGGACAGGTTGGGTATCTAGGATAACAAAATCCACTGGATAAATAAACTTGTCGACCTCAATAAGAACATCCTCGATCATACCACGAGGAATTTTAACGGACCTATCAGCTAACTGGAGTGTCATCTGGGTAGGTTTCATCTCACCAAGTCCTAGCTTAAGGTACACATGGTATGGAAGTAAATTCACACTGGCTCCTAAGTCAAGCAAAGCTTTCTCAACACGATGTTTACCTATTGTGAAAGAAATGGTAGGGGACCCTGGGTATTTATACTTAGGAGTAGTGGTATTCTGAATAATGGAACTCACGTGACTAGCTATGAAGGCTTTCTTTTGGACACTAAGCTTACGCTTTCGTGTACACAAGTCCTTAAGGAACTTGACATAATCCGGAATCTGCTTAATCGCATCCAACAATGGTAGGTTGATAGTAACCTGCTTAAAAAATTCTAATATATCATTAAAGTTGGACTCCCTCTTAGTCGGAACTAGCAGCTGGGGAAACGGGGCTCTGGGAACAAAGTCGGGCTCATCAGGACCCTCATTGGTCTCTTTGGAGACTCTATCAGTCTTCTCATTCTCTGGCTCAGAAGGGTTAACTACAGCATTTTCACTATTAGGCATGGAAACCTTGTTATCTATCTCTCTAACGCTCCTAAGGGTTTTAATAGCATTTACATGATCGGATGGTCTTTCACCTATTTCATTAATTCCTCTAGGGTTTGGTTGAGTTTGACTAGGAAACTTACCTCTTTCTCTTAAAGACTCATTTATATGACTAACCTGGGTTTTCAACTCGAAAATAGCCTGAGAGTTAGCCTTACCTATTCTCTTATTTTCTTCTAAACCTTGAGCAACAGATTGCTGAAACTGCATAGTGTTACGAGTTAACAAAGCAAGAGACTCTTCTAAACTCATAATCTTCTTACCCGAAGGGTTCTGAAACTATGTCGGGGCTGAAGGATTCTTATGATAGACAAAACCTGGGGGAGCTTGAGAGTTACTAGACTGACCTTGATTCTGTACCTTAGACCAAGAAAGGTTGGGACGGTTTCTCCAGCCATGGTTATAGGTTTCTGAATAAGGGTCAAACTTCTGACGGTTATCGAATCTAGTGTTGTTATAAAGAGCATTGGCTTGCTCTTCAACAGTATGGTCTTCCCAAAAAGGCTCTATTCTACCACTAGTACCACTAGAATGACCTAATTCCAACGCTTCTAACATTTTTGATATGACTGCTATTTTAGCATCTGACTCATAGGATCCTTCTACCCTATTGACATTTCCTCTACTTAGAAGAATTGTTTTCTGGGGTTCCCTATTATTTTCCCATTGTTGGGTCTTATTGGCGATTTCATTCAAAAATGTCATCGCCTCATCAACAGTTTTATTCTCAAACCCACCTGTGCATAAGGACTCAAACATGGTTGTTGTTGAATAATCTAAACCCTCGTAGAGGATCTGAACTAACCTAACCTTCTCTAAACCATGATGAGGACATTGAGATATTAAGTCATTGAACCTTTCTAAATACCTATATAAAGATTCTCTCTCTTTGTTGATCCAAAGTACAAATTTGTGTCCTAATAGACGATGGTTTGTGCCTTGGGAAAAACTTATGTATAAAGGCAGATGTAAGTTGTTCATAGGTTTCAATTGACTCAGAATCCAAACTATACAGCCAAGATTTGGCTTTATCTTTTAAGAAAAAGGGGAATAACCTAAGTTTCAGTGCATCATCACTAAGGTTTTTAATTTTCATAGTACTACGTACTTCCTCAAATTCCCTAACATGAAAATAGGGGTTCTCATGCTCTTTTCCTAAAAAGGTTGGGAGCATCTGTAAAGTCCTAGGTTTGAGTTCATAATTTGCCTCGGTTTCAGCTAACTTGATACAAGACGGACGAGAGGTCCTAGTTGGGTTCAATAAAGCTTTTAAAGTTTCCATTTCTGGCACTACCAAAGGACTAAGAGTACTTTCTTCACAAAGAAGCAGATTCTCAAAACTGAAGTTTCCAAAAACGGGGCTCTCTAAAGAAGAGTCTTCGAGCTCCCCGCCTTCACAAGAAGAACTACTAGGTTTATCACTAATCAGACGACCTAGAGTGTTTCTTTTCCAAGCCCGTTCTCTAATGACCTCGGGCATACACTAGAAAAATAAAACTAAAACGAAAATCCCTAAAAGGGAAAGGAAGTTCTATGCAAACACAAACAAGGCTGACTCCACCACAGCAAACCTACTGAATTCTAGCAAACAAAAAGCATGATGGCTCCACTTAGATTGTTTCTAGACCAGCTTCTAATCCTTCGAAAGGGAATTCGTTACAATTTAAGAAAACCCCTATGGAATCAATCCAAGTCAAAGCAAGTTGAATTGAGGCGAGGGAAGCTCAGTGGAGCTTTGATACCCAAGGCCTCACCGCTATCACAAGGTGGCGCAGTCACGCATTCAACTCACAGAAACCATCATGAACTTCGAAGTATGCTAAAAGAGTAACCAATATTTTTCGAACGACTTTCCTACTAAGATCGTTACCCTATAGGTCTCGTTCTATTCCAAATTTTAAAGCTTAGGTTCGCGTTTGGTTTCGTTTTCCTAAGGCGGGCAAGAAGAGAACGGTGATGAAATCCGAACCCTTATCTTGTATGGTCAGTCCTTGCCATTTACTAAGAATTTAAAACAGCCGTTTTCAGTTCCTCAACATATATGCAAACGAAGGAATACAGTAACTCGCTGACAGGGGATTCGCGAGTGTTTCGACAAACTTACCTCCCGTTCCAGACGGGGGATGAACCGTTGTCGTTGACTCGGGCCACAACTCCTATGTTGTGTACGAACCCGAGGGGCCGAGGTGATATCGTAATCACCGTCCTTCTCTGCAAACAGTTTAATATTTAATCTACCCTTCCTTAGGGTTTAAAAAAAATTAATGTCCAAATGTCCAAAGTCCAAAAGAAAGGTCCAAAAAATAAAGTGCAAAAAGAAAAAGAAAAATACAAAATAAAAACAATTCCTAATACAATCTAATAAAATAACACTTTCTTTTTGTTTTCTCTCTTTTTCTATAAAAAAAAAAAAAATTCTTCTTCTTTAGCTCCTTTGGCTTTGCCTTTTACTTCAAGTCTTTAAATATTCGCCAAAAGCTTTGGCAAAAATTTCTTTCGCTTCAAATTCCCAAAATCTGAAAGGAAAAGACAAAAACCCAAAACCGTAAAGAAGAACAAAAAAAAAATAAAAAAAAATAAATCTAAAAACTCTATCCTAAAGACAATCCCGCGTCGGCGGCGCCAAAATTTGATGATATTTTCAATGTTGTTGTAGTAAAGAGTTCATTGAGGCTTGTGAAGGCAATGAATTCTAGACTTAATAGAACTTAAAAATATAAGAAACTTAACTCAAAATTGATTTCAGGTGATTGTAAAATAACCAAGACACTAGAATCCACTATTACACATCAATGATGTCAAATATTTCATAACTCTAATTATCCTTTTATTCCTTTATTTCTTAATCCACAAATAATCAAACATATTCTCAAAAATTAATTGTATCCCCTAAGCATAGATTATCTAACCAAAGCATAACCTATCTAATTGAATCACAACTAATGAAGAAAATTATGTAAACTTTTAAGAACTCTGCAAAAGCAGTGATTGAGTGAATTATAATTAAATATTAGAGAAAATGAAATAGTTACCCATTGTTCATGTGTGAATAGCTTCATCCATTTCCTTGGTTACGAGAGAATTAGTCGCTCATCATGTTGGAAACACGCTCAAAAGTTGATTTCATTTATGCTCAAAGGGTTATAAATGATGAATAAGGGAGAATTATAATAAAAATCGGGTTTTCAATGCTTATAACTGTTGCAAAAACCGTTACAAAGAGCCGTTGTTGTTGTTGTTGTGTTTTTAAGTCTGCCTGTAAACTGCGACCCACAGAATGAGTTGCTGTCACTGTTCAAAAACGACTGCTGGTGCAGGTCCGTTCTTCGTGTTCTTCAGTTTTGCAGCAGCACAAATGGCAGCTCTGCAAATTTGATTTTTTCGCTCTGTGGTGCTCTTTTTCTCTCCCAATCTCTCCGTATCCCTTCTCTATGATCCCCTCACCCTATATATATTCAACAGCAGCAAAATATCACGCCATAACTCTCACAAATTTTCATTAAACTCGGCAGTGAAGAAAAATATTCTGGGAATATTTTCTTCCCTGTTTTAGCTTCTCACGTGTTTCTACAGCTGCAAAATCTCCTCATTTATCTTCTTCACGGTCTAAAGTGTTGCTAGAGTCATCATACACGAGCAGAACACGCATAAATCTTCCAAAACCCGTGAACTATTCTTCTCATGCACGGGCTTCCCTGATTCCTTGTCACGGATTTTCCAGCCAAATTTGATCGAAACAAACACCCATACCAGCTCTTTTATGACATATCACAACTACCCATGAAGTTTCAGCCCTTTAGTCCACCTAGAACATCTTCAAATTTCGATCGAAACATTCTCAGAGAGCTGCCACATTTTTCCCGCCAATTTTTAAGTTTCAAATGAAGAAGATGGTGTCCCCCTAACCAGCTGTGGGGTGTGAATAACAGCTTCTTTTTTGGGGGTGCCCCTTAGTAATTGAGGTGCCCCTTAACCAAATCTGGGCTCCGTATAGCAAGTGTCCTCCGGGGGTGTTCCGAGTGATTTTTCGAGCCGATTTTTCCAACAATATTTATTTTCCAAAAATACCTAAAAATACACAAAACACCATAATAAGGAAGAAAACGAGTACCAACAATACGAAACATTGAGGACAAATTAGACACATAAATGCGTCTATCATGGTATTTTCAACATTGATGGTATTTTCAATGTTGTTGGAAAATAATATCATTATTTGATGGTATTTTCAATGATGTTGTAGTAATGAGGTTCAAACTCTCGGACTTGTGAAGATTAAATTTAAAGATTTAATAAAATTATATACAAAAATATTAACAAAGTGGGCGAGAGGTATGAGAAAACAACCAAGACATTGATTCCATCAATGCGTCTATCATGGTATTTTCCAAAATTAATATCATTTTGGCGCCGCCGACGCGGATTTGTTTATAGATTTGTTTTTAGGTTTCATTTTTATTATTTTTTGTTCTTTTTTTACGCCTTTTGGTATTTCTTGTTTGTTTTCAGATTTGGAGCCAAGCTAAAGAAAGAGAAGAAAGTGTTGAAAACAAAAGCTAAGCCAAAGAAGGAAAGAAAAGGAGAATTCAAGAGGAGTGAAGAAGAAGATTTTTGTATATAAAGATTTTTTTTATTTTATTTTTAGAAACTGTAAATAGGTTTTTATTTTTGTAATTTTTATTTTATTTTTGGACTTTTTTATTTTTGGACATTGGACATTTTTATTTTTTTTAAAACCCTACGGAAGGGTAATTTTAAATAAAATGTTTGCAGAGAAGGACGGTGATTACGATATCACCTCGGCTCCTCGGGTTCGTACACAACATTGAAGTTGTGGCCCGAGTCGACTTCAACGGTTCATCCCCGTCTGGAACGGGGGGTAAGAATTCTAAACACCCGCGAATCTCCTGTCAGCGGGTTTACTGGATGATTTTGTATGCATATATGTCGAGGAATCGAATGCGGCTGTTTTAATTTCCTAGTAAAGGGCAAGGCCTGGCCATACAAGATAAGGGTTCGGATTTCATCGTCGTTCTCTTCTTGCCCTCCTTAGGAAAACGAAACCAAACGCGAACCTAAGCAAAAAAATTTGACTAGAACGAGACCGATAGGGTAACGAGCTTAATAGGAAAGTCATTCGAGAAATATTGGTTACTCTTTTAAGCATACTTCGAAGTTTATGATGTTTTATGTGAGTTGAATGCGTGACTGCGCCGCCTTGTAATAGCGGTGAGGCCTTGGGTATCAAAGCTCCACTGAGCTTCCCTCGCCCCTATTCAACTTGTTTTGACTCGGATTGATTCCAGAGGGGTTTGCTTAAATTGTAACGAATTCTCTTTTGAAGGATTAGAAGCTGGTCTAGAAACAATCTAAGTGGAGCCATCATGCTTTTTGTTTGCTAGATAAAATAGGCTTGTTGTGGTCGAGTCAGCCTTCTTTGTGCTTGTTTAGAATTCCCCTGCAGTTAGGATGTCGAACTGGTATTATAACAGCCAATACAATGAGTATCCGACTGAGCAGCTTGGGCATTATACTTTTTATGACCATAGTGTGAATAGTGATTGGGAACGCGAAACTTTTGAAGGTTACGGGTCATACCATGGTGAGCCCAATTACTATCCACATGCGCACCGGTCATACGAGCAAGAAGACTATAGCACTAGTTCCTCGTCTTTGGAGGATGCAATGAAACTATTGAAAAGTAGTCCTTTTTATGATCCTTCTGATAATTCCTCTTTACTAGAATCAACACGTAAATTAGCTGAGTCAACACGTAAGTTAGCAGAAATGAATAACTTAGTTTTTGACTAAAGAGAACTTTCTATAGAGGAATCCCTCAAGTTGATGGCCGAGACGAACGAAAGACTTGCTCGAAATAGTCTTACTTTCCAATATAGTGTTTCCAATAATACCCTTAAAAATGAGGATAGTTATTTGCATAATCAAGATGACGAGGTTAGAATTGGTAACACTACTTGTTTTGATGAGGTTCGATCATTTTCATGTTATTATAATGATGATTATGATGAGGATAGTATCGATGAAGAACATGAAATATGTAGGCATAGTGATCAGGAATTTGTTACACCGACTGAGCTTTATAATGATAGTACTGTTTCTAGTACAAATCCAATTAATTTTACTAATTATTCACCTATTCAAAAGGACGAGGATTTGACTAGAGATACCCCCGTTTTAGATGATGTAGTATTTCCTGTCTACGAAGCCGATGATAGTTTTGAGGAACGAGTTTATTCGGAGAATATTGTTTTAGAGTCTAGAAATTTAGAAACATTAGACTTAGAAAAAGAAAATGAACTCGTAGAAATGAGTGAGGATGAACCCGACTTAGAAGAATCAATTGACCATTTTCAGGAATCCGATGACCTAGAAATTAGGGAAGTTGTGACTAGTCTTTCTAGAGACACAAAAAACTCTAAGTTTGGGGGTGATTATCAGTCTCCGTGTGCTTTAACTCTTAGAAAGTTCCCTCGTGTAGGAATTGACATTTGTGCCTCAACCATCTTACAAGATTATCTTCGTACACTTTTTCCTGAACCTAATGATGTCCAGAGAGAAGCTCAGTTGTTAGAAACCCATCCTCTGGTTGATGTGGTTAACCCGGGCTATGATACCAAGATTGACTTTGTTTTCCCACCAGATAATTTTCTTCCAATTGTGGGAACATTTGATTTTAAGATGTGTCGGTTATTAAGTTTTGAGACTAAACCTAATTACTTTAGGAGAATAAGGTCGACACATTTGCTTAAGGAAGACCAACTCTTTCATTATGGTCAGTTTTGTGAGTCAAGTCTAATTGACTTTAAGGATCCGCAGTTGTTCAGGTTATTGTTATGTGCTTATAAGTTCCTACTTGAGTATTTCCAGACTCTACAACCTGATCTTAAGAATCCTTCTTTTGAGGAAGTCCTGCCTATGAAAACAATATATTTAGACCCTTTTATAGAACCTGAACCACAATTAGATGTAGTTGTATTAATCAGGAAACTAGGTAAGGGCATGCTATTCTTGTTCATTTTCTTGGTTTACTGCAGTTTCTTTTGGTCAGCTCTATTTGGTTTTGAAGACCGACAGTTATTCCGACTACTGTTATACGGTTCGAGTTGACTAATCCTTTCCTAAGTCTGGCTGAAGACTTTAAACTTAGCACTTCTTGGGAGGTAACCCATGCTCATGCAACATGGTAATATCTTTCCTTAACTCTTTTTCTTCAAGTGGTAACAGTTTCTCCTTGTTCATGCTTTTAATTTTATCTTTAGAACATCGAGGACAATGTTAGATTTAAGTTTGGGGGTGGGGAAGAACTTTTTAGTTTCACTTTTGAAACTTCTAGCGTCACATGGTATCCGGTTAGCTAAGTTTACATACTGTTTCTCACCGAAAAGATAAAAATTGGAATGCTAGGGATAAAAACCTTTTGAGACATTAGAGAAAAAGACATTGAGATCCTTGAAATTCAGGAGAGAACTTGTTCCTTTTAGAGGGTAACCGTGATGGACCTAACCATACATGATGGAAAGGCAAGTAGGTCAGGAAATGCCAGAAAGACAAAGCAACCTCACAATGTAGTCTTAGTTACTGGATTACGACTCTCTCTCAGTAGAAACTTATCATCATCAACAAGCGGAGCGACATCAAAATCTATTAAGAAAGTTGAAGACGTTTTAGGTTTAGAAGCAACAATAGAAAAGAATAATTCAAAAATCAAAGTTGAAGTTATAAGAGCAAATGATATAAGTTGTTAGAATCCATGATACCAAGACATCACAAGTTGCGAAGATCCAAGTTTTGAAAGTCCTTCTCTCATGGCCATGTAAATTTTTGTTTCCAAAAAAAAAAAAAAATGAACAAAAGTGAAAAAAAATGAAAAATGAAAAAAATTATCGTTACGTTTTGTTCAATAAAGCCAAAGGGAAGTAGAAATTTATAAGTCAAGCAAGAAATCGAAGATAAGAGTTAATTGTCAAGGTTCTATGAGGTTTGATAGTTTATCTAGCTGTGTAGCGGATATCTCTTTATCTAGCAGTGTTGCGGATGTGTATCCCCTTTTCTTCAGTCAGCTTTAGAGCTGACACCTTTAATTTCTCTGGCATTCTGGTTACTTGGAGATAGGTTGAGAATATGTATGTCCTCACAGCTCTTTAAATACTTGTGACCAATTAGAAGTCATGGTTTTGTGGGTACACCTCTGGTAAACCCTCCCGAGATTAACTCGGTCACTAGGGCCACTTAGTGAGTTAGGATTTTATTTTACAGATTAGTTTTGCTCGATGACTAGCAAATAATAAGTTTGGGGGTATTTGATAGATACATTTTTGTGTCTAAATTTTCCTCAATGTCTGTTTTGTTGGAACTCGATTTTTGTACTAATATTGTGTTTTTATGTATTTTTAGGAAATAAATATTGTTGGAAAATTCGGCTCGAAAAGTTGCTCGGAACACCCCCGGGGGACACTTGCTATACGGAGCCCAGATTTGGTTAAGGGGCACCCCAAAAAGGCAGCTGCTATTCGCACCCCACAGCTGGTTAGGGGGACACCATCTTCTTCATTTGAAACTTAAAAATTGGCGGGAAAAATGTGGCAGCTCTCTCAGAATGTTTCGATCGAAATTTTAAGATGTTCTAGGTGGACTAAAGGGCTGAAACTTCATGGGTAGTTGTGATATGTCATAAAAGAGCTGGTATGGGTGTTTGTTTCGATCAAATTTGGCTGGAAAATCCGTGACAAGGAATCAGGGCAGCCCGCGCATGAGAAGAATAGTTCACGGGTTTTGGAAGATTTATGCGTGTTCTTCTTGTTGATGGACACAATTTTGTGTCTGATTTGATCTCAATTGTGTGTATTGTTAGTGCTTGATTTTGCATTTATTTGATTGATTTATGCTTTTGTAGGTATTTTGGAAAAATAAGCTTTTGCGGAGAAATTGGCTCGAAAAGTGATATTTGCACCCCGGAAGGAATTACTGAAGGCATCCCAGAAGTATGTTGGAGACACCCCGGGACATGTGTTATTTACACCTTCAAATGGATAAGGGGCACTTCAGTTGATAAGGGGCATCCCAGGGCATCTACTATTGGCACACCATACCTGGATAAGAGGAGGTCGTCCTCTTGGTTTGAATTTTTGAAATTGGCGGGAAGTTATATTTACACAACGAACTCCCTGGATTCGATTAGTGATAGTTTTAACCGGATTCGATCAATGGATTTACTTGGGATTGGTTTGTTACACCCAAACAGGGTTGACAGCTGCTTTGGCTTCGAAAATCAAGGGATATATTCGCTAATTGGGCAAAACAGAGTAGGGGATAGTTTTATCGGATTTTTGGATCAGATTGGGATAGATTTAACCGGAGAATTTCTTGGATTTGGATTCGTACCGAATTATTACATCCATCCATGGAAGGTATCAGATTTGGTCACATAAATAGAGGGAAGGAAATCATTGATAACCGATTACACAGGGAAAGAGAGCTTCTCGGCAAAACAGTGGACCGGGATAAGTTCTATTTTTGGGAAGAAGTATTCTTCTCCTGTGAGTTTGCTTACGAGAATTTTTGATGGAGAGTTGGGGGTATGTTGCAGAGCTAAGAATCAGGCTGTAGGAGATATTGCAGCAGCAGCAGGAAGAAGTCTAAGCTGAAGAGCATAAGGCTGTAAAGGACAGTCGTTTCTTAGGGTCTTAAATTCAGAATCCTGTAACAGTCCATTAATAACAATTATCTTCAGTTTGCAACAATTTCTGTAGCAGTTGACTCTGTAACAATTATATCTGTTACAGATTCGTTGTAATACTATTTTTCTTCAATAAAACACCTTTTGAGCCAAGTTTATATCTTTGGAGCGTGTTTTCACCACGAAGAGCTAAACCCCAACGCTGGGATGACGGAGGAAGCCTAAAATCATATGTGGGTAATTATATTTAATTCTTATATGACTTTTGCACTAATTAAAATTGATTTATGAGAATATTTTGAGAATCTGCCTTGGAAAAAATAAGAGTCCATGTCTTTATCTATTGAGCTATAATTGTTAAAAGAATTAATGTTTGAACCTTATGTTATGAGTTTGGTGGAATCCTGAGTCTCAGTACTTCTCGATATTTGTGACAATCCTTGAATATATTTTCTTTTATTAAGTCTAAAATCGATCTCTACAAGTATTTGAACGAACTTTTACTACCACTTTACAACATCAATTTAAAATCACATCAATTTTTGGCGCCGCCGACACGGACTTGTATTTAGATTTGTTTTAGGTTTCTTTTTATTTTTATTATTTTTCGTTCTTTTTTACGCGTTTTGGTATTTTTCGATTCTTTTCAGATTTGGAGCGAAGCTACAAGGGAAGAAAAAGTGTCATAAAAAGAAAGCATCGCCAAAGAAGGAAAGAAAAGAGGAATCCGAAAGGAGTGAAGAAGAAGATTTTGTATATAGTTATTTTGTTTTATTTTTAGAAACTGTAAATAGGGTGTTATTTTTGTAATTTTTCTTTTCCTTTTTGGACATTTTTATTTTTGAACTTTTTGGACATTCTTGGACATTATTTTTAAACCCTAAGGAAAGGTCAAAATTAAATATCAATTGTTTGCAAGGAAGGACGACAGTTACGATATTGTCTCGGCCCCTCGGGTTCGTACACTGACATCGGAGTCGGTGGTCTGAGTCGACTTCAACGGTTCATCGCCCATCTGGTACGGGAGGTAAGACTATATCCACCCACGAATCCCCTGTCAGTGGGTTTTATTTTGTGTGACAACTCACACCCCTGCAATAGAATGTCGAACTGGTATTACAATAGCCAATACAACGAATATCAGACTGAGTTTCAAAATGGACGTTACTACTTTGACCATAGTGTGAATAATGGTTGGGAACATCAGCCTTTTGAAGGTTATGGTCCATACCATGGTGATCACAATTAATATCCACACGCCAACCGGTCATACGAGCAAAATTCCTCTATACTAGAGTCAAGACGTAAGTTAGCTGAGTCGACACGTAAGTTAGCATAAATGAATAACTTAGTTATGGACCAAAACAATGCAACGAGTGAACTTTCTTTCCTAGATTCAATCAGGAAGTCATGTGAGTCGACTCAAAATATTTTGTTAGAGGCCCAGAACATAACTGCTCTTAATTTCCAATATAGTGTTTCCAATAGTACCTTTGAAAATGAAGATAGTTATTCACATAATAAAGATGACGAGGATAAAATTGGTAACACTACTTGTTTAGATGAGGTTAAACCATTTTCATGTTATTATAATGATGATTATGATGAGGATAGTGTTGATGAAGAATTTGAAATAAGTAGGCATAATGATCAGAAATTTGTTACTCCAATTGAGCTTAATAATGATAATGTTTCTAGTTCAAATCCAAATAATTTTAATAATTATTCACCTATTCAAAAGGACGAGGATTTGACTAGAGATACTCCTGTTTTAGACGATGTAGTATTTCCTTTTGATTACGAAGCTAAGAATAGTTTAGAGGAACGAGTTTCTTCTGAGAATATTGTTTTAGAGTCTAGCGATTTAGAAACATTAGTCTTAGACAAAGAAAGTGAACTCGTAGAGATGAGTGAGGATGAACCTGACTTAGAAGAATCAATTGACCATTTTCAGGAATCAGATGACCTTGAAATTAGGGAAGTTGTGACTAGTCTTTCTAGAGACACTGAAAACTCTAAGTTTGGGGGTGATTATCATTCTCCATATGCTTTAACTATTAGAAAGGTCCCTCACTTGGGACTTGATATATGTGCCTCAACCATTTTACAAGATTATCTTCATACACGTTTTCCTGAACTTAGTGATGTCCATAAGGAAGTTCAGTTGTTAAAAACCCATCCTCAGGTTGATGTGGTTTACCCAGGCTATGATACCCAGATTGATTTTTTTTTCCCACCAAATATTTATCGACCAATTGTGGGAACGTATAAGTTTCATATGGGTCAATTATTAAGTTTTGAGACTAAACCTAATTACTTTAGGAGATTAGGGTCGACACATTTGTTTAAGGAAGACCACCACTCTCATTGTGGTCAGTTGTGTGAGTCAAAACTGATTGACTTTAAGGATCCACAATTATTCAGGTTATTATTATGTGCTTCTAAGTTTTTACTTGAGTTTTTCTAGACTCTAATACCTGAACCGGACCTTAGCTTTGAGGAATTCCAGCGCATGAAAATATTTTATCTAGACCCTTTCATAGAGCCTGAACCTGAACCACAGCTAGATGTAGTTTTCTTAAACAGGAAACTAGACAAGGGTGCGCTTTATTTTTTAATTTTCTTGGCATGTTGCAGATTCCTTTTACTTGTGATAGCTCTATTTGGTTTTGATGACCCATAGATATTTCGGCTATTACTTTATGATACGAGGTGATTAATCCTTTCTTATATCTGGCTGAAGACGTTAAACTTAGCACTTCTTGGGAGGTAACCCAATCTCATGCAACACGGTAATATCTTTCCTTATCTCTTTTGCTTCAAACGGTAACAGTTTCTCCTTGTTCATGCTTTTAATTTTATCTTTAGAACATTGAGGACAATGTTAGATTTAAGTTTGGGGGTATGGGAGAAACTTTTTAGTTGCAATAAATAAACTCCAGGGCCTAGAAATTTATGCCTATTAAGGATCGCACTAACCAATCTAAGTGGATAGAAGCATTTTGATTGTAGGAGTTGAGGAACCAATATGATTAGATGGCGACATCTAAAGAGTCTATTCATAAAAGCACAGAGCTCAGGTGTTAGAAATAACATGGTAGTTTCGCCATATCTCGTTGAGTCCTTTTCACTTCTGTTTTTATTTTTCTTTATAAATATGTTTCTAAGTGATTTGGTGGGGCTCACGATTCAATTTGTTACCAATGCTAGGGTGAATTAGAGTGATTGAGATACCATGGGAAAAAAAAAAGTTGGGAAAAAAAAAAGTTGAAAAAAAAAAAAATTGAGACCAGACCATTTGACCAAAAGGAATAAATTCAATAAAGTCGACCACTGGTACCCTTGTATATGCCAGCTGTGTTGACCTAGAGTTAGGTTATCGACCACTGGTTCCCTTGTATATGCCAGTGTGTTGATATTAGTCAGACTAGTACCTCAATCCATTAGGATAGGTTCATTTTGGCGGAGACCTTCAGACAGATATGGGAAATGCCGTTCACTTAGTAAACATCAAAACCATCTATGTTTTTCTCTATATCCATCTTCTTGATCTATCCATGTGATTAGTTTTGACTCCGGATATTGATGTCCATAGTGCGACTATCTGAGTAGAGCTCTGTCACTTTATATGAATTTTAGTATGCTTGAGTGCAAACACGTGTACAACAATTGGAATTTCGCATCAGGGTACTTCCTCCTGTGGTCAATAAGTATGCCAACCAAGGAGATTCTTTAGTGCCTTCCAAGGTTCTGCCTAGATAGCTAGGGTCTGGAGTGTAAAGATTTTGCGGGTATATCTCTTGTAATCCCTCCCGAGACTATAACTCGGCCACTAGGGACACCTAGGGGTTTAAAGGATTATTGCATATGATAAATGCAATCGACGATGCCTGCGACAGTGAGTTAGGATTTTATTCTCTAGATTTGATTTGCTCGGGGATAGCAAATAATAAGTTTGGGGGTATTTGATGGACACAATTTTGTGTCTGATTTGATCTCAATTGTGTGTATTGTTAGTGCTTGATTTTGCATTTATTTGATTGATTTATGCTTTTGTAGGTATTTTGGAAAAATAAGCTTTTGCGGAGAAATTGGCTCGAAAAGTGATATTTGCACCCCAGAAGGAATTACTGAAGGCATCCCAGAAGTATGTTGGAGACACCCCGGGACATGTGTTATTTACACCTTCAAATGGATAAGGGGCACTTCAGTTGATAAGGGGCATCCAAGGGCATCTACTATTGGCACACCAGACCTGGATAAGAGGAGGTCGTCCTCTTGGTTTGAATTTTTGAAATTGGCGGGAAGTTATATTTACACAACGAACTCCCTGGATTCGATTAGTGATAGTTTTAACCGGATTCGATCAATGGATTTACTTGGGATTGGTTTGTTACACCCAAACAGGGTTGACAGCTGCTTTGGCTTCGAAAATCAAGGGATATATTCGCTAATTGGGCAAAACAGAGTAGGGGATAGTTTATCGGATTTTTGGATCAGATTGGGATAGATTTAACCGGAGAATTTCTTGGATTTGGATTCGTACCTAATTATTACATCCATCCATGGAAGGTATCAGATTTGGTCACATAAATAGAGGGAAGGAAATCATTGATAACGGATTACACAGGGAAAGAGAGCTTCTCGGCAAAACAGTGGACCCGGATAAGTTCTATTTTTGGGAAGAAGTATTCTTCTTCTGTGAGTTTCCTTACGAGAATTTTTGATGGAGAGTTTGGGGTACGCTGCAGAGCTAAGAATCAGGTTGTAGGAGATATTGCAACAGCAGCAGAAAGAAGACTAAGCTGAAGAACATAAGGCTGTAAAGGACAGTCGTTTCTTAGGGTCTTAAATTCAGAATCCTGTAACAGTCCATTAATAACAATTATCTTCAATTTGCAACAATTTCTGTAACAGTTGACTCTGTAACAATTATATTTGTTACAGATTCGTTGTAATACTATTTTTCTTCAATAAAACACCTTTTGAGCCATGTTTATATCTTTGAAACGTGTTTTCATCATGAAGAGCTAAACCCCAACGCTGGGATGACGGAGGAAGCCTAAAATCATACGTGGGTAATTATATTTAATTCTTATATGACTTTTGCACTAATTAAAATTGATTTATGATTTTTATTAATTAGTTGTCATCTCATCTGATGGGTCATGCTTGCTTAGATGTTTTGATGTCCCATGCTTAGGAATTACAACTAATATTTTGAGAATCTGCCTTGGCAAAAATAAGAGTCCATGTCTTTATATATTGAGCTATAATTGTTAAAAGAATTAATGTTTGAACCTTATGTTATGAGTTTGGTGGAATCCTGAGTCTCAGTACTTCTCGATATTTGTGACAATCCTTGAATATATTTTCTTTTATTAAGTCTAAAATCGATCTCTAAAAGTCTTTGAACGAACTTTTACTACCACTTTACAACATCAATTTAAAATCACATCACTCGTGTATGATGACTCTAGCAACACTCTGGACCGTGAAGAAGATAAATGAGGAGATTTTGCAGCTGTAGAAACACGTGAGAAGCTAAAACAGGGAAGAAAATATTCCCAGAATATTTTTCTTCACTGCCGAGTTTAATGAAAATTTATGAGAGTTATGGCGTGATATTTTGCTGTTGTTGAGTATATATAAGGTGAGGGGATCATAGAGAAGGGGGACGAAGAGATTGGGAGAGAAAAAGAGCACCACAGAGCGAAAAATCAAATTTGCAGAGCTGCCATTTCTGCTGCTGCAAAACTGAAGAACACGAAGAACGGACCTGCACCAGCAGTCGTTTTTTAACAGTGTCAACGACTCACAGCCGTGGGTCGTACATCAGAGGCAGACTTATTTTCCAGCGTTTGCGACACAGAGCCGTGGGTCTTAGAGCAACAGTATCAGTGACACATACCGTGGGTCGTAATTCTATGGTTTGTAAAAAATATAATTGTTACAAACCCGATTTTGAATTATTTCTCCATTTTCATCATTTGTAAACACCCTTTGAGCAATAATAATGATTTTTGAGCGTGTTTCCAACATCATGAGCGGCTAATTCTCCCACAACCAAGGCAATGAGGAAGCTATTTACGCATGAGTAATCGGTAACTATTTTATTCTCTCTGATATTTAATTATAATTCACTCAATCACTGCTTTTGCAGAGTTTTAAATTGTTTGCGTAATTTTCCTAATCAGTTGTGATTCAATTAGATAGGTTATGCTTTGTTTAGATAATTTATGCTTAAGGGATACAATTGATGTTTGAGAATTTGCTTGATTATTAGTGAGTTAAGATATAAAGGACTTAAAAGATAATTAGAGTTTTGGATTATTTACCATCATTAATTCATGTGTAATAGTGGAATCAATGTCTTGGTTGTTTTCTCATACCTCTCGCCCACTTTGTTAATATTTTTGTATATAATTTTATTAAATCTTTAAATTTAATCTTCACAAGTCCGAGAGTTTGAACCTCATTACTACAACATCATTGAAAATACCATCACTTTACTAGTAGCTCTTAAAAAGGAAAATGTCCAGAACTATGATGGTTTAAACAAGAACAATGTTTTTATCTAGTTGTACTAAAGTTGTTAGTCAAATGGCGTCTGTATTGGTACGCAACACCAATGCAAAGGTTCCCTACCAAAACATTAGCTACCCATCCAATTTTCTCTTTGATCTTCTGAACATTGATAGGATGAAGGCTCAATCTCAACAATAACAGATCGATCCAAATGTATTAACTTTTTTTAATCAAAAGTTTAAAGCTTTATTAAAAAAATAAATAGTGATCCCAAGCGAAAGTCATAAGATCCGTCGGGAAAATATTTCATACAAGAAACAGTTTTAGAGTGTTTGAATTGGAGATTAGTTAGGATTTTTTTTTTTGTGTGTGTGTGTGTAAGGACAACGTATATGTGAGCGACAGTATCTTGCAGTGAAAATAAAATATATAACACATCGGATTGTTTTTGCAATTGCAAGTGTGTAAAGAGGTGTTGTAAACATCTAATTATGGGATCCTTGGCTAGTATATATACAACAATGTAAGAATTCCTGGGTATATATTTGAACCTTGCGTTGGGAGGTACCCTAAGAGTTGCATATAATATATCGCGTTGTTATTGCAGTTACAAGTATGTACAGATGTGTTGTTGACATCTAATTATGTCCTCCTTAGCTAATATATATGCGGTAATGTGGGAAGTCTTAGGTATGTGTTCGCACCTTTTATGGGGGGGGGGGTCTCCTAAGATTTGCATCTACTATTGAATGGTGCTTCACGTTTAGGGTATGGTAGTTGTTGAGTGATTGATAATGTCCAGTGATTGTTTATAACTCGTGTGAATGGTGATAACCGATAACAAATTTTGTTGTATTCGTGTCAGAGCATGCGGTTTGAGCTTTCGCTTAGAGAACTGATTGGCCCAGTAGGATCCAACAACAAAGTGGACCAATTTTTTGTCGTCGAACATGTTAGAGCAAATGCTCGGTTGAACCGCAGACGTTGGTTTGTTGTCAAATTTGAATGCCAAAAATATTTCTTGATTTATACTTTGCTAAAGTCTACCGTGGTCTAGATTAGATTAGGTAGTAAAGTATTATGATCATCCAAGTTACTTTTGAAGATTGAAGATCATACAAGGAGATTATTTTGAAGAACTTCATCAAAGGTTGATTTCTCTTTTAGATTTCTTCTCCCTTCAATTTATTTATATATCTTAGGAAAGTCGGGGACTTTAGTAAATGATCATGCAAAAAAGGATCATATCATAGGTAAGCCAGTGACAAATACGTAGAGATGTTTCTAATTCAAGTCTCGGCTTGAAAGTTTTCGAAATAACGAACCAAGTGAGAAAAGGTTAATGAAGTTTGAGCATTTGAGTTTGTGAATCTTATTACTGAATTCACGAACCTACCTAGCGCCGGAAGTTCCTGAACCATAAAATTTACTTGAGTTCGAAACCTAGTGCAACTTGGAAGTTCATTAACTCCTAAACACTTTGAGTTCACAAATCTAGATTGGTGAGTCTGCGAACCGATTTAGATTTGAAGTTCCTGACCATAAAATCACTTTGAGTTCACGGACTTAATGAGATTTTGAAGTATTAGAAGTGCAATCGACCAACTTCTATTCTTTCCTTGTTTTCAAAACAAACTTTTTACGTGCTTTTAAATTGTTATTCTTAACTGATTCTCTTGCAAAGAGAGTTTTAATTCTTTCCAAAAATTGATTTAATTTATGAACCAAGTTTAGATCTTGTGTTTTAGACAATTGCTATAATTTTTAATTTGTGCACATTGTCTATTCTTAGTGGTTTGGAGATATCGTTGGAAGTAATTCTCTTATGAAAATTACTCGACGTTAAATATGTCTACTACTTCAAACTATGGAAAGACCTCAAAAGAAAGTGTTGGGAATATATATTTAAAACATAAATTTATTTCCCAAATAAAATATTTTTGGTAACAATAAAATTCTTCTTAAATGAAAATTATTTATTGTTATAATTGATTTTGACCGTTTCATACTTTGTTGTGTTAATGGTGTTAATTGCACTTTAATAATTTTTCATTAAACTCTATTGAAATCTTGATTAGAAAAAAAGATAAGAATTTTTATGAAAAGTTTTTTTGAGAGTTGTTGAAACAATTATTATCCAGGGTGAGAGCTTTTCATTTCTATGTCTTTTGAGTCTAAAAGAAAAATGATTTTTTAAGAAAGAAAAACACGGGTGCGATTATCCTTGGTTTTTCTAAGAGATTTTCTGAGCAAGAATGAAGTGTAAATGTTTCACATCCTCTCACCGTGCAAGAGTGATTTTGTAAGAGATCGAACTCAGCTGTTTTATCCTTGGGACGACGCGACATGGAAGAAATGTCTGCACAATCTTGGGCAGAGCCGCGAAACGTCTTAAAGAGAGCGACCTGGTCGTGACTCAGCCATAACATTTTTTATTTGTTTGGTTTATGATTGTTTTGCAGGCTATTTTCAGCAATTTTTCCAACAATTTTAAGACGATTTATTCTGCCATGGATATCAAAAGAAACGATTGATGAAACCCAATAAGTATCATTGTTTGATTCGTTTTATAGAATTATCTAACGGTATAATTTTACTTTTGCGATAAACCATGATGCTTGGAATTAGGTTACTTGATACCTAAAGTATATTTTATGTCTGATTTTTATGGATTAGGATTGTAACAAGGATAATATTTTTCATCATGAATATGTAACATATAAAAAAAATGGTTGATGTTAAACAATTGGTTTTTAACAAGCTGTAGAGTTTTATTTTTATCTCCTACACGGAAATGAATTGGGTCTTTAAATTTTAACCACATATATAAGACATCATGAGGATTATCTCTTCGAAATTTCATAATTTTTGGAGGTCGAAAGTATTTTTTGAGTATTTTACAAAACTGAATAATGTTGCTGAAAGAATTTCTGACGATTAGAAATTTAGTATTGATTAATCTAGTTTTTCTGATATTTGTGCTGATATTTTGGGTTAGTGTGTAACATGAAACTTTTCAATCATGAGCATATCTTGGAAACCCATTTTGAAATTTCCCGTTTGGATTTTTAGATTGAGAGATCTGGTGCTTTCAAAATAGTTGTGTATGTTTGTCCAAATAGGAAATGATACTTGACATCAGAGATTAGAGATTTAGATGTAATAGATTACATTAAATTCAAGTTTTCATTTTTTACTTCGTACACTTGTTTTGGAAATGAAAAAGAAAATCATTGTTAGAAATCAAACTAATGCTCCACATGTGTTTGATAATATGCTTGATAGAAAGTTATAACTATAGAAGTTTGAATCTTTGATTGACACATACGAGCAACTTGGAGTATTGATTTTTAAGTAATTATGTAAGTGCATACCTTACTTATTTTTTGCTTTCAAATACTCACATGTAAATAATTATGACAGGTGAGAATTCACTTACTTGAGCAAGTTTTTATTTTCCACTGAAATAAAAATTGCGAGCGCGGATTAATCAATTTGTCGAGCAATGGTTTTGATGATTTCTTTGTCGGTGCCGAAAGAGTGGACAATGGTTTATGACCAATTGAGCTTCCAAAGCAAATGAGGTATGTTTGATGAACTATTTGTAGTAATTGTGATAATCAAACGAATGCATTCTAGATTGAAATAAATTGATTGTTCAATCTTAGAATGAGTTATATGGAAACTAGATATTGAGAATTATTGTTTATGACAATATATGTGTGGCTCGATCATACAAGTTCGGAACTTATGAGATATAATTTGACACCAAACCAAAACCAAAAGAATAAGAAACCTAGTCAAACAAATATGAATACCAACTCTCACCAAGAAATGAGCATAATTTTAATTATGAGTTTATTTGATATGTTTGAAATACACGGCATTGCAAGAATATCAAATATTGTTAACAAAGCTTTTCAAGCTAAGTTAATGTGAATTGTGGATACGGTGAGAGGTGATATATATTGGTGTTTTATACCATATTTGTTTTGATAGGTTATGGTTCAAAAGTTGAACCAAATCGTTTGAAAGAAAGTGGTGTTGAGTTATACTCACATCTCTAGGACAATTGGTATTGGTATGGTCTCAAAAGTTTTCCTCGGTAGAACTATCTTGTTAATGATGTTCATACCACTAAAATGAGAAAGAATCTAGTTTCATCCTATCTTGTTTTTAACAAGATTGAGATTAAATTTTTTTGGTGAACTTGATCATTGCACTACTACAATAAAAATGTTATCAATAGAATGTTTGAACCCAATATTGTATTATTTATATGATATGACTGAAGCTTTGGAGTGCTTGAAATATGTGATTTTATCTTGCTTCTATGGAATTTTTGAGTTAGTGATGAGTATGAGCATATTGTGTTTTCCTCTAAAATTTCTAAGAATTTTAAAAAGTTACATGTATCAAATTTTACCCAACTCATCAAAGCATGTAGACTCCCAATCAATGAAATAAAATCTTTGAGAATTTTATTAGATTTTTTTGGTGTTTCATGAAGTCTAACTTGGTGACTAAATTTGATCTTTTAGTGAATAATGAAATGATGTCTTCATGAAAATAATGTTTGTTTGGTCGTCCTTTATATTGTGCTAAAAGGATTTTGAAATTGAATAATTACTTTATTAGTAATGAGCAAGAACACATAGCGCATAAAATATGAATTTAGAGAAATGATTTGCGCTTAAAAATTATTTCTATTTTTTTGTATGAATGAGGAAACTTTTTAGTTTTTTGAATTGGTATTAAACACCAAAATCTGACGTCTAACGAAGTGTATAGAAATTTTTGAATGAACGTGGCTAGAAATGCAATTTGCATAAGTAACTTCTCAATTTTAGATATTTTGGTGTTGATTTGAAATTTCTTTTGAGTCGAGAAATAGTGGGGTTTTTTTACCCTATGTATGTTTGAACACTAAACTTAAGTTGAAGAGCTAGTTAGAAATGGAGATCACAAGATCATTAAGAACGGGCGTGTAAGTAGTAAGACTAAAAATAATTTTAGTCATAATTATTACCTTGTTTGAGATACTTAGCTCCTCATAATTTTAATCTTTGGAAAAAGGTTTTATGAACTAAATATTTTAGTTTAAAAAAAAAAGAAAAAAAAAAGGTAATTAATTCTAATACTTTCTT
This sequence comes from Papaver somniferum, assembly GCF_003573695.1. Taxonomy (NCBI): domain Eukaryota; kingdom Viridiplantae; phylum Streptophyta; class Magnoliopsida; order Ranunculales; family Papaveraceae; genus Papaver; species Papaver somniferum. Next base: position 122,227,294 of record NC_039366.1, read on the forward strand.
TCATGTCGCTGGATTTACATTCTTGATTGGTGATGTTGTTTCTACGATGCGTGATTTGTTGTATATCATATGTAGAAAAATATATGGAATGTATTAAAGATGAGAATCTATGTAGGCCAAGCATGAAAATTGTGTAGTTTCTACAAGAACAAAATGGATATACGTTAGATAAGTCATCATCATATATATTCTGAAACAAACTTTTAAACAATTGAATGAGACAAAATTAATTTTTTGATTAGTTTGAATAATTTCAGATTTTTTGAAAATGAAATGCATAACGCTCGTTGTTGTATATGCATAAGTGATTTGTGGAATTTAAATTCTAACTTATATGATGTTAATGAAGATGAGAACATGCTTAGTTTATTATTTGACATGAAAGACTTGAGGGAAGATAGTGTAAATGCTTGAATTGAATTTGTTCTTCTCTTGAATATATTTAATACAATGGATAGAAATAGAAATATATATAGCCTAAATGTAAACTAGTTTTCACTCATTTCATTATAGTATTATAGTGCTTGTGATTGTGTGTGATTGAACTAGAAAATGAAAATGAGTATGGAAGCATGGAATTGTTTCTTGCTACATGATGAACTATATGCATATTACTTCTGTAGTGGGGGTTACATATATGCAGATTTACTAATAATCCATGTATGGATAACTAGTAAAATATTGAGAAGGTTATGAGGTGTCTGAAAAGAACCTTAAACCTAGAAATACACTATCTAAAAATGTTTACCGCAATCCTTTAAGGATATTATTGCGATGCTGATTGAGATATTCTCTCAAATGAATCCTCCAAGGGATGGAGTGATTCAGTCCTCTACTAGATAGAGGAAGAACAGACATATTAATCCAATGTGATAGTACCGCGGCTATTGCAAGAGTTGAGAACCGTTAATTACAACGGTAGAGTCGACATATAAAGTGATAGAAAGCATTTTTTTTCATGCTATGAGAGTGGATTATATATGGTCTGAAAAGAGTTATCGTTGATCCTTTGACGAAAAGATTAATAAGAAGGTGTGAATACATCTTATGTTTGATGCCCATTGAGAATTGAGTCATTTGTGATGGATACCCACCTAGAATTAGGTTCAAAGGGAATAACGATTCACAAATGATATGGTCATAGTTGTTCGCGATTGACACCCAACCTACAACTCAAGATTCCAGAAGTAGGTTCAAAAGGTAATCCCTACCTATGGATGGAAATCCCCAAATGTAGGTTCAAATGGGGCTAAGTCATGAGTAATATGTTGAGACACAGAATCATGCTTTTGAGAATTCATTCCACGCATGATATCATGAAGCGAGTGAATGTTGAGTTTTTGTTTCTAAAACTCTTAATGATGTTTATATCCTTATTTAGAGTGGGGTACTTAGCTACAAGAGTACTCTTGATATACTCACCTATATGAATGTGAAAGTGTGGCCGCTTTCTATGAGAATATGGGCAGTTCTCTAGATCATTCATTAAACCGGGATTCAAGCACAGGGCCGTAATGTGCTGGCTTTAGACTTTACACTAGAATAGTTTTGTGTGTGTTAGACAATCTTCTTATCTCCTAGAGTTCAAAGACTTACGTTCACTCTATGGTTTGATTTTTTGAGAGCCTAAAACTATGTAAAGGTTCAAAATCGAAAGATACCTTTACTTATGCACATCACTATATAGATGATCTTGCTCAATGTTTTAAAAATATAAGTGGGGGATTGTTGGGAATTTATATTTAAAACATAAATTTATCTCCCAAATAAAATATTTTTGGTTACAATAAAATTCTTCTTAAATGAAAATTATTTATTGCTATAATTGATTTTGACCGTTTCATACTTTGTTGTGTTAATGGTGTTAATTGCACTTTAATAATTTTTCATTAAACTCTATTGAAATCTTGATTAGAAAAAAAGATAAGAATTTTTATGAAAAGTTTTTTTGAGAGTTGTTGAAACAATTTTTATCCAGGGTGAGAGCTTTTCATTTCTATGTCTTTTGAGTCTAAAAGAAAAATGATTTTTTAAGAAAGAAAAACACGGGTGCGATTATCCTTGGTTTTTCTAAGAGATTTTCTGAGCAAGAATGAAGCGTAAATGTTTCACATCCTCTCACCGTGCAAGAGTGATTGTGTAAGAGATCGAACTCAGCTGTTTTATCCTGGGGACGACGCGACATGGAAGAACTGTCTGCACAATCTTGGGCAGAGCCGCGAAACGTCTTAAAGAGAGCGACCAGGTCGTGACTCAGCCATAACATTTTTTATTTGTTTGGTTTATGATTGTTTTGCAGGCTATTTTCAGCAATTGTTCCAACATAAAGTCAAGCTCTAACTAAAGAAACACTTTTTATGTACCTTAGGATAGAATCTAGACTTAACGTTTGAGAAAATACTTGGGTTGCAAGAACCCACTGTTTAATTTTTAAGCAACCTAGCCTTAATCAACTATTATATATAATGGACACGCCAGCATCACACAAAACTCAATCCTCTACACTTTGTGCATCTTGTTGCGAAGTTTATCCTCCAACACAGAAGGTTATTCAAGAACGAAGTTAAGACTTTAAAGGACTTCACTTGGGGATTCGTGAAGCTCTGGACCACCTTTGTTCTCTAAAATAGTTTCGTAACTTGTAACTCGATTTGATCTATATATAATTCAAGTATATTCTAAGGTATTTATCTTTTGCTATAAGACCATTCCAGAACTATTGATCAAATCTAGATTCAGTAGAACTTCAATCAATATTTTGTATGGCACTTATCTTTCAAAATCCCGATCCGAAAATTTCACTGAAATCATCAAAACTTGTTCTAGATTGATTTTTTAGTGAATTGGATTAGGATTTTCTAGCTAATTAAAGAAATACATAGCCCAATATTTTAATTTAGATTCCTCTAGATCAAAGAGAATATTTCTGCCACTGTGATAAGTTATTAAAAAGAAACTTAATTAGGCATACCGTCTGAGGTAGGGTGGCGCTAGTCCTCACGCAGGAATATAAAGTAACTCCTAGACCTATAAACGACATCAGCTAAGAGAACATAAGGGCATAACCGCAGCAGAATAACTTGGAAGGTTTATTCAGTCTCAACTACATTCCATACCAAAATCATTATAGCGGCTGAATGAGTGTTCAAACTGGACTAGGACCCGGGGCTAGTTTGTTTTGCATTTTTCTTGTTAACGATTTTTTTTGTCTTGCTTTATTTTTATTATTTGTATTATATTGATTTATCTTTATAGCTACAAGTACAAGCAAGCTGTACGTTAATCATCACTGTGATTAAAGAATCTCCAAGAATCTGCTTTGATCTTTAATAAAAAGTTAGCCAATAAGTTTCGAAACTAAAAAGTTGGTGGTGTACTTTGGTACCCATTTTCAGACCGAAAAAAAGAAACGCAACTGATAGAGTTGTCATGCACTTTAAAGGCAACATCGACGTTGATAATTCAGTCAACAGAAGGAAGAGTAAATTGAATAGAAATAAATGAAAATTCGAAGGGATGAAGTTCGTAAAATCGCGGATGTGATTAGGGGATCCCCTAAAAGTGAATATTGCAATTATTTTTTCATAGTTGACTACTCGACTACCATAAATTCCACGAAGAATTACTTGTTCAACTAATAATTTTGAAATTTAACAATCAAATGATCAACCTTATCTTAAAGAATCGACACGAAAATCTGAAGATTAACGAATTAATTTTCAATATTCAAAACTCAAACATCTGATTTGAGTTTCGTTCATCTTTACCTTGAAATTCTTGCTCCTATTTATCGTTTAAAATTTGTATCCGGAAAATGAAAAGACGAAAATAACAGTTTTGGTATATATTTTTGGATTTAGATAGAAATAGTCTGGATTTCTAGTTCCATTATAAAGGTTTTCATACCATTTTCCAGTTAATATTATTGACACGCCATAAATTATATTATGATCACATACTTGCATCGAATAACATTCCGTCTAGAAAATTCGTAGCTACGCTAAAGATTAATGAAATATCATGTTAATACTAAATTCACATAAAATAAAACAATCCTTGACACCTTGATCACTGGATCGGGATAGTGTTAGAAAATTCTATGAAGCCCCTGTGCACATCATGTGGGAGTTGGGAACCTAAGAAAGTGTTGTCCATGTTCAAATCTATAAGAAAAATATCACATGTCTACATGACTTAAGTTCAGCATAACATTTTTGTTAATCATTTTTTTCTCCTCTTAAATCCTCCGAAACTAAAACGTTCCAGTTTTGTTGTGAGCGACTTCCGTTTAATAAAACAAATTAATAAACAGTCTCCTCCTCTCTCAGTCCCTCTGGTCTTCTCTAATCTCTCTCTCACATCATTTCCCACTCTCAAAAAAGCTGCTCTCTTTTTATTTTCACTTATAAAATATTAAATTTTCGCATTCAAAATTTGAACTCAGTTATTTACAAAACAAGCTTCATTCTCAGATCTCCAACAATGGCGGTTGATTCAAGCTAAAGGTTTCCCATAAAGTGTGTATAGAATCCAAAGTGTGTCCAGATGTTTTACGAGTGATGGATAAGTTAAAGGAGTTGTTAGGTTTATAGATAGATTGATTGAGATCATTTTCTTTCTTTCCTTTACTTTATCCCAACAACATTATAAAATTACTCACTTCTCCCCACCCCCTCTCTCCCTGTAGCTCCATTTCTTAGATCTGTGCTTTCCGTTTCGCGTTTCTGAGAAATTTGAGTTCATTTTTTTTTTTGATTTGCTGTGAAAAGAGTGAGGTGTTTATGTCTAGTTAGGGTTTTTCAAATTTTTGTTTTTCTGAGTGGGGGTTTTGATTTTTAAACCGGAGTGAGATGAATCGAAGTTTTAGGGCAGAGGATTCGCGAATGCAAGCTTCAATACAGAGGATACAACAAGGGATGAGGAATCAAAATGCTATGAAAGATAAAGAAGAAGAACTTTCTTTGTTTCTCGAATTGAAAAAACGCGAAAAGGAACGAAATAATCAGCTTCTTATTCATAACTCTGAAGAATTTGATGCTCCATTAGGTATTATTCTCTTGTTTTATTACCTAGGGTTTCAAAATCTTCAATGCCTGTTGAATTTTTTGTGAAAGTTTGTTTTTTTAATTAAATAAAAACATTTGTTGGGATACTGATGGTGGTCCAAAATTGCCCTCTTTTTAGAGTTTATCTTGCAAGTTCATTTGTAAAATATCAAACTTTTTGATAGACTTTTAACTGTTGATGATATTGTAACTAGAACCTTTAGCTGCCACTTTATAGACACTAGCTTGATTCTTCTGAGAATCAGGTCGATCGTTTTGGGTCCACAGATCAACTTCTTAAGGGTGGGGTGTTATCAATGCAACTTGATGTGAATTCAGCTCAACAGTCATTCACTAGCGAACCTGTTGTTACATATCTTGGCTATATATTATACACATTTACCTTTTTCTTCAGAAAGTATAACTCTTGAATTGATTATCAATTAGATATCACTTCAAAGATGGCTCTTAATTTATGCTAATATTTATCTTCATTGGAAATTAAAGTTGCATTTAGTGCGTGGGATATCGTTTACGTTGTATGTGCAAATCAAAGTTATCTGCTTTTTTGTACTTATTGCTGCGGTACGTGTGGTCAATACTTGTCGCTGTGTCTAATCAAATTTAGCTTATGGATATTATGGCTGCAGACTCTAAACCGGGCAATTCTCCCATATTCAAGATTGTACCACCTGCTCCTGCGCGTAAAACAAGTGCTGATGATTTCCTAAATTCGGACAATGATAAAGATGATTACGACTGGTAATGTGAATCATCTCTTTGATTTGTTTTAAACATCATCTTCTTCTTTTTTTTGTCACGTTGCTTTTAATCTTAAATGTAGCACACCATTCATGAACTTTATTTGAAACAAAAAAAAGTATAGGAAATATCAGGTAAGGGGCTCTAGGTATGTTGTTCGCTCAGAATTGTAAGCATATGGAGGAGAATCGTTTAATTCTCCAGGTCACTATTTGTGCCAAGTAAGGTTCTCAATTTGCTAGCAGAAAATACTATAAGTAGGTTTGTGTTGCAAGGAAAGTAACCTGAGCTGAAGTGTAGAAGAAAAATACTAGGTGCAAATTATTAAAAAAAAAACATTAAAGAAGTCGTAGAAACACCAACCATTAATTAACGAAAAAAGAATGAAGAAAGGGTCGGCATATTATGTAGCTTTTACTGTACAAGGTCATGTACGCCACCATCATATTATCAAGTTCGAATCTTATGCTTTAACTGTATGACCATATGGTATTAAACAGCACCAGTTGTTGCAGTAGTAGTTACTACAGGAAGCATTCATGGAATGGCGTTCTCAATCTATATGTTGTTATTTGGCCTGTATCTGTATTGTCATGCTAATTTAGCTTTTGGCACCTGTATCTGTTTTAAGTTTTTTTTCTTTTTTGTGCAGGTTGATGACACCCCCTGGCACTCCTCTATTTCCTTCGTTGGAGATGGAATCACAAAAAACAGTTATGAGTCAACTGGGAACTCCAAATGTTCGTCCTGCTGCACCAAAGTCCAGGGTAGGGGAATTACTTGATTTTTGCTGTTCCTGAAAACAGAGAAAATATGTGTGGTTCCTGATACTAGAACCTGGGTGCTGGTTGGTGGTGCTAGTATTCCAATTGATTATAGTTAAGTCACTACGTTAGACCGAAAAATTTATAATTTTTGTGAGAACAGTTGAGGCATTTTGTCTCCAATTATAGCATATAGGAATATGGGAACATCAGATATGACTAATTATCTGGTAAAATTATAGTTTTTCGATTAGTAACATAAACCATTTAGACATTTGGTCGGAGGATTATGAACATTATGCGAATTAAGGTTTTGGAGCCCCTCTTAGTAGTTAACCTTCATTTTGGACCTGATATCCTCCTTCTGCTTCAATTGTTTGTGGAGAACGTTCAGTATCCTTATGTATCTATAAACTAAGGAAGTGGATCTCAATCTGGTTAGAATACTAGTGCTTCAATCGTTCTTGAAATCTCTACTGTTGAGTTGTTTATTTTGTTTTTTCACTGATGGTCTTCTATTGGTGAAGTCTGGATCTGATACTCTTCACTTCCACATTGATTTCTCATAGTTTTAATCTACGATTGCAGTTAGCAAATCCTCAGTCCGAGCCTCCTCCAAGGAGCAATTTAGCATCTAGGCAGCCGACTTTGTCTACCGGGTTGAACACTTCGAGTACAAATATTCACAGACCTTCATCATCCGGGGGTCGTTCAACTGCTTCTAGACCTGGAACTCCAACTGGACGCCCCACATTATCTTCCATACCTAAACAGCCTTCAAGAGCTTCTAGGCATGCGACTCCAACTTCAAGAGCCACCTTACCTTCTTCCAAAACCACGGCTCCTCCATCAAGATCGTCAACAGCTTCTGCAAGATCTTCAACACCTACCTCCAGATCTACAACACCTTCTGCAAGATCTTCAGCACCTTCTGCGAGATCTTCAACACCTACTGCAAGATCTTCAGCACCTTCTGCCAGATCTTCAACACCTACTGCAAGATCTTCAACACCTTCCACAGTATCTTCAGCACCATCTGCAAGGTCTTCCACACCTTCTGCAAGATCTTCAACACCTTCTGCAAGACCTTCAGCTGCTTCTGCAAGATCTTCGACACCAACCAGACCCACTGTACCTGCTTCAAAGAGCACATCAAGGACAGCAACTCCAACTAGGCGACCATCAACCCCATCAAATGTTCCGAGTTTGTCTAGTCTTACTCGCTCTTCTTCAGCGATCAAATCAGGACCCACAGTAACGAGAAATCCTGTTCCATCATCTGGTAGTGCTCCAGTTATGAAATCTAGACCCTGGAAACCTTCAGACATGCCTGGGTATTCTCACGACGCTCCGCCAAACTTGCGGACATCAATGCCCGCAAGACCAGTTTCTGCCTCCAGGGGTAGACCTGGAGGTCCGAGTGCTGGACCCGCTACAGATATTGGTTCTAATGGAAGACCAAGAAGACAATCATGCTCTCCTTCAAGAGGCCGAGTTCCAAATGGCAGTGTTCACAACAGAAGTTCTGTTCCAGCATCTAGCCGAGCATACGCTAATGGTAATGACCATGTGAATCCTGTTCTGATGGGAACTCAGATGGTTGAAAGAGTTGTAAACATGCGAAAATTGAACCCGCCAAAGCCGGACGACCCACGTTCTGCTCATAACAATTCCACAGGAAAATCATCTTCATCCCTGGACAGCTCAGGCTTTGGGAGATCTCTTTCAAAGAAATCCTTGGATATGGCGATGAGGCATATGGTATGTATTTTTCTCCTCAAGTCTTTTACCATTTACATTAATAGATATAGAGCATGCTAATTCGATTATGTTGACCAACTCGTAAAATCAGCAAACTATAGCACACTAACCATGTGTGAATGCCCATTACTTAAAAGTGTCAGGATCAGCTTAGTTTTCCTACATATGCCATGCATTAGATCCTCCAATCTCTTCGGGTGTCCCAAATTTTGCAAAACATTAACTAATATGGCCAACATGAACATTGCCTCTTGTAAGGAGCCCAATGTATAAAAAAACTAATGAGTTAAATGTGAATAAACATTGCCTGTAGTGCCTTTGCAACTTAAAACTAAATTACTGGATAAAGGATATATGGCGAGTTACAGAAGTTTGAGATTACAACCTTGTAAATATTCTACATTATGCTTCTGTTAGTAAGATAAATCCTAATTTCGTTGATATTGACGCTTCCTGAATGATATGCTGGTTGTTTCTTATGGTCCATTCAAGTTTTAACTGATTGTGTTCTACAGACGTCATAAAAGTTTTAATTAAGCAAAGGGAACAAATTTTATATAAAACATTTGAGCATCATTGCATTTTGTCATATATTGAATCAACTGGCTTTTTGTTGAACAGGATATAAGACAACGTGTTCCAGGTAGCCTACGTCCATTAATGACAAATATTCCAGCTTCTTCCATGTATAGTGTGAGATCCGGACCAGCAAGAAGCAGGACTGTGAGTGTGTCGGACTCCCCACTTGCCACAAGCAGCAATTGCAGTTCTGAGCAAAGCATCAATAACACCACTTTAATTATGGACATCTGTGATATGGAAGACGATGGTCTAAGCAGTGACAGAGGAGGTAGGTCTTCCCCCATTAGTCACCTGGCAGGTGAATGAAAGACAATACTTCTTATAACCATTATGTAAATGAAGTAGTTCACTTATTGGCATCTGTACTCTTAGCGAAATCAGTTAGTTTAGATAACACAATGGAGCTATGTGCTAAGTTCACATCACCATCATTTATACTTGAGGTGCAACAAACTCGTAAACCTTGTAAGAACTCTGACAGCATCTGTTTTCTGCTTGAAAACCTAAAAAAAAAAGAAAAGAATATTTAAGGGTTCTGTGGTTCTTGGGTTTCCAGTAGCTTGGTTCAGTGAATTAGCAATGTGTCTCTGTAGAACTCGGCTTTGATTTAAACTGAATGTTATGCTTGTGCAGGAAACTACGATCTTGTCTCTTTTTATTTCACATGTAATTACTTCTTTTTATAAGTTCTGGGAGATGTTTTTCTTTTTTTATATTGAGAGATTCAATGGGTTGAAACAGAAGTCCTCCATGTGAGTAACAGAATCTATTCACACCTGAAATGATGTACTCTTGCACCATCCCATGTGAGCTGGGGTATTACTGAGGATTAATACTTGATTACTAGTAGTCGACCAAGATCAGATTTTTCACTCTTTTCTCTCGACAGCTACCTCAGTGGACATGGAATTGGTCCCTATATTATTTTTGAGATGTGAGACCAAGGTGGTGGTCCTTTCAGTCATTTTTATCAGTAGTAGCAGTGTTGGAGTAGTCAGAGCATGAGTAGTTTTCAAGTTCCAAGTAAACAGCCAACAACAATAAGGGGCCAGTAAAGTGAACTTGATTCCCTCCCTCCATAGGAAATAAAGATCATGATCTTTGTGATAAGACCCAGTACTTGCTTGGCCTAGACGCCTAGTTTGTTGAAATATAATGATGCTCTCTAAAGCTTCTCTTTGGTGTCTCTCTGTTGTCAAAATAATTCAAATGGACATCTAGAATTGTAAAAACACATGGAGTACTAAACCGGATTCTGGATATAATTAGCAAACACGCCTTTAATTCATGGTTATGTCTAACACACCTTAATTCATGTCTCTCTGGAGGTTGTCTTGATATTAATCGACACTCTCCTAAACAAACAAAACAAAAAACAGTGTGAAATCTTATTCCACTTAAGCATTTTCATTTTATAGTGAGTAAGGTTGCAATCGATCGCAAAGAAGCTCTGCTCAATCAGCATAACATAAGCAGTGATTTTCACTAAAGTCTTGAAGATTTCTCTAATGCAATTCCTAGTTTCTCTTAGTAATTCATGTTCTATTGAATTTAATTTTTTGTTACTATCAATCTTTGGATTTCTAAGTTCCTTCAACAAGATTGTCATCAATTTTTGCACTTAAAATACTACATTCACTACTACTGAAGTTAACAAAAGGAAAAATATCAACCATTACACTCAAAATCAACAAACAAGTACCATTCAAAGTATTAACATTACTGATACCCAACCTGAACAAGAACAAGTAAACAAAAGAAAACACCATCAATTTTTTCAATTCATTGAAATCCTAGAGGTTCACAACCCTCAAACACAACAAAATACTACAAAGTCTATCAACCATAATACTCCACTATCACTTCCGAAAGTACCACTGCACATCAACAACAACACCAAAATATTAGGAAAATTCTAAAAAAAACCGACCGTCAGGAGAAGAAGAAGAAGTTCAACATTACCAACATCCACGTCAAGAACAAGAAGACAAGGAGCAAGTATCGAGAAAGCAAACTTTTCTCAAAGTATGAAAAATTGGTTGCGTTTGATACCCCAAGAGGGACTTCTAAAAGTCCTCTCCATCGTAGCTTCGGTTCTCCTCTTCACTGTACTGAGCACTATAGTCACTGACTGAAGATGCAGGAAACATTACTATCATCAGATGATGTACTCTCATCAGTCTCCTCCTTTAAAAGTTCTTCATCTTCATCACTTGACTCACCTTCACGCATGGTCCTGGAAAAAATCCTTGGATTGGCTCTTTCATCTTCAAATCTCCTGCGAAGCTTTCTCTCATAATACTTTCTCATCCTTTCCTTCTCTTCTGCTGCATCTGAATCCTCTTCACTTGTATCAATATCTTCAACTGGATACTCAAAACCATTCTCTGACTCCTCAGATTCGCTTTTTGTCGCTCTACCATATCTTTTACATTTCTATGATCTCTCTTCCTCTTTCCTGGATGCTCTCTTAAGATGTTTTTCTTTCCATGCAACATACAAAACATCGACATCTTCCTATTTTCTTCGACGGGCCAATTCTTGCGCCCGCATGTTTATCTCCTCTTACAGTTCATTCCTCAACCTATCTATCTCTTGATTACTCAGTAAAAACGCAAGATTCTTGGCTTGATTGTACTCTGCTGAAGGAGGAGGAATTACAGGAAGATAATTACCAGGATTTGCCATTTCTATCTCTTTCCTCTCTAATTTTTCATTTCCTAGTAAAATTGAGAATTGTTATGATAAGCTCTCTAACAAATCCCCTTTGAAATACCTTATTGAACCCATTAATAGCCATTTAAGACCCTTTGGTCAAGTGTCTTGTCGCTTGGCTATCCACGCCTCTTCAAAGCCATGCATATCAATTTCAAGATCATCATTACACTCTAAAGCCTTATTTTCAAAACCTAACTCTATATTTTTCATTAGTCGTTACAATTTTTGGACTGTCATTAAGAGGTTTATCGGTAGGTCACCAAATTTGGATAATATTAATTGGGGTCTAATTGAAACTGTTGGTTTTATGCAGATTCAGAGAATGCAACACTTTTCGAGAGGAAACATTGCTAATTGGGGCGTATCATATGAAGGTTTTAATTCCCAATGTATGGGTTAATATGGTGGTGCATCACCACTTACTTCTTCAAAACCCAAAACCAAAAAATTACCGTCCAATTTTTTTACTGCACCACCCCATGCAACAAAACGTAAGTTTTATCATACCACATTCCCATCCTACTGTGTTAATTACATTTGGCAGGTGATGCAATTACGTCATCATCATAGAAAAACAAACCTCTTAAATGTTCACCAAATCCCTCCTCCCTCATGCTTACGTATTTGTTGTACTAAATACAAAAACATTTGATTTGGACCATATCACAACTGGTTGGGTTGTGTCTTTGCTATAAAACCCACGTGAACCTTAATCTCCAATCCTTCTCTGCCTATCTGAAAATTTATATGGCAACAGGAAAACAAACTATCAACCTACTCATATATCATAAGACAAATAAACCTTATAACATACTTTACATCCTTTTGTTTTGACCGATACCAGAAATTATATTCAACCTGATGATATTTTCCCTTTTAAGGTTCATTCTTTGGTTATAGGTAAGATATGCCTATCTATGCGCATCATTGTGACAGGTCTAAATCATAATCTCATTATATCTCTCCATGTTCAAATAATTTTTTAATATACCCTCATCATCTTTCTCTCCTCCTCTCTGTTTATCTTATAATTCATATGGATTCTTCAACATCTCAAGACACACCTCAAATTTCAAATCAAGATATCCAAAACTTAGCTTTGCAAGTGGCAGAAAAACTCTCCCTACCAGCTACTCTATCTGAGCCAGTCTTCATCGATAAGACTGTTATTCTAGCAGAATCTGATAACAATTGGAAATGGTGTATGGTTGGATATGTGAGTTGTGAAACTCTTGTACCTACTTTATCTATTCGTCAACACATCTGCACTCAACGGCCTCTAGCTCAAACTCCTACTGTGACAACATTCAGTGGGTTGAAGAACAAAGTCCTTATAAGATTCTTGGATGAGAATGATTTCAACAGGTTTAACGACCAACATCCCTGGTTTGCATGTGGTTACTTGATTGTTCCTCGAGCATTTCCTCCAACAGTCTGGCCAGCAAACCAACATATTAACTTTATTGAAGAGTGATGTGGTTAAATCTCGAGAAAATCTTAGAGAAGATAATACTCAATACGATAGAACAAAGTAAGATAACACCCAACTATAGAGAAAATAGTTGGGTCTGGCTTCAGAATCCCAATGAAGTCTTTAAGTCGTTAACCTTTAATGGTTTTAGGAAAAACCTAGGCTAAAGGAGAATCGACTCTAGTCGCAACTAGTATCACACATGATGTGTGGGGATTAGGTTTCCCAGTTGCTAGAGTTCTCCCTTATATAATCTTCAAATCAAGGTTTGCAATAGATGTTACCTTGGTAACAAAGCATTCAATATTCACCGTTAGTTGAAACCTGATTTAAGATTCAAGCTAATATCTTTCCACCGTTAGATTGTATTAGCTTCTTACACACAAATGAAATGTGCCTTCATTTAGATATGGGTAACCATACCTAAACGTTTACACTTGGTTAGCTCAACAATAGTTAACCGAAGTTAGCCATATGAACACTTTCATATCAACCTTGTTCATCTTAATCACAACTAGTTCAAATGAAACAAATGAAACTAGTTATAGAGTTGTTCAATTGTTTATATTCTCATAGAAGTATACAAGACAGAATTGAAGCAAAATTGGTTTTGATTCACTCAAGTCAGTTCATAAACATTATATCCACGGTTTGCAAAGATTGCATTCCTTATTATATAAATGTACTTGTTCATGAGTATGTAAACATACATAGCCAGTTTTAGAACTTAACCCACTCAGGTATGCAAACGGGTACGCATACCGAAGTTCCCGGACTTGGCTTGTTCGCCAGTATGCAAATGGGTACACATACTGTCGTTCACGACCGGACTCAGTTGAAATCAGTACGCATACGAGTATGCATACTATAGTTCTCGGACTTCAACTGTTGAATCAGTATGCATACGGGTATGCATACTAAATTCCTGGACTTGAAATACACTTGCAACCGTTCACATACAAGTACGCATACTGTGCTATATCCAATCAAAGGTTAATTGTTCTAAACTTCCATTTCAATCATTAAAACATTCTTCGAAGACGAGAATAACTGTCTCACACAAACTATTAGCTTCAAAGCAATTTTCAAGTGATCAAATGATCAATTCGAAACGTTCCGAGTCTACATCAAATGACTGTCTCACACAAATCATGTAAGATGTTACCAAGCGATTTTCATCTTTTGACTTTCGTCAAGAATAAAAGATGAACTTGGGTAAAGAAAAAGCTTACCAACACATATTTCGAGAAATATGTAAGCGAGTTAAACTCAGCTCGAATTATCAAATGTGTATAATTTAAAGTCTATATAGCTATACGAATTTTGTCTCAATAGGAGATAGAATAAAAATATACTTCTGAGTGATAGATGAGTTCAAGTCTCCACATACCTTTTGTTGATGAACTTCCACAAGCTCCTCTTAGTAAGTCTTCGTCTTCAATCGATGAACACCGTGAAGTCTAAAGCTCAACTACACATTCTATCCTAATCTGAGACATAACTATAAGTAGACTAGAAATCAAAACTTATAGTTTTGACAACTAAACTTGAAAAATAAAGCTTGAGATAACAACGCTTGTGAGTTCGACCGAGCAGTGCTCTAACAATCTCCCCCTTTGTCAATTTTAGTGACAAAACTATCAATACATATGGATTACAAAATAAATAAACTTTATAGCTTCTCCAAATGCTTGATCTCCTTGGTTCTTTAACATTACTTGAAATCTTCGTCATTTCCAAGTACTCCAATGATTCTAAATGTGTTCAACTCAGCATCATAGTTGTTGAAGATCCGTAGCTTTAACAATGAGAAAACAATAACTCTCAATCATTGTTATACAGTGTTATAGTATTATTACACAACATTAAAGTTCAATTGTATCACAACTTTGACAACAATACTATGGTGATATGTATCACTCCCCCTTAGTCAATACTTCATCTTACAATGAACACCGCTCCCCCTTACATAATGATCCATAAACCATATGTATTTGTAGTGTGAACTACACAATAATTCTCTTCCTTTTTGTCAATATAAATTGGCAAAGGTACGAAAACTAGCGGGATCATAATGAAATTCTCATAGACATACTTCATGACTAAAAGAGAACATATCAACTTTGGTTTGATGATTTCACATAGTCGAAACTTAGTGTATTCATCAAGGAGTTTATAAAGATACAAGATAACTTTTACAATATTCCACAGTCGAACTCCCCACAAAGATTTGGCAATTAAGCACAAGTTCAATTAAGAACTCTCCCCCATAAAATGTCATTCCCTAAAGAACAATAAGAGCGACCTTACTTTTGCAAGAAAAGAAGGATTTCTTTGGACATTAACCAATCGCATGAAACATGAATTTGTATCCAGAAAACTCAATTAAATTAATCACAAAGGAACCTCAATAATTAATTTAATCAGAAATGCTCAACATAAGAAAACTTACGGAGCCATACAGTACTTTCACATAGAAGTGGATCAGAGAAAGATCAAAACTGCGGAATATTCAAAGATTCATTCTATTTTTCGTCAATATTTGCATAATGACACAATAGACTTAACTTTTGACATATATGGGACAATCATAGTTCACGGACGTAAACACACATATCCCATAACATTATTTGCAATATATGAAACCAATAAAGATTAATACTGCAAAATCATCTTCTAAATAAACTTTAGAATTTAAATAAATAAATCTAAAAAACATTGCAAGATGCAAATTGTTGGCAATAGCAATGTGTACTCACAATATATGCTATTGTAACCCTAGTTATCCTTCTTAAAACACAAGAATAAATTCTCATAAGAAGTTTCCTAGACATTAAGAAATGATAAGAGATAGAGAAACTAATCATCATCTTCATCATCAGAATCCGTCCAAGATGCTTGAACTTTTTCCATTTCTTCCTTGATTTCGGAAAACTTTGTAGCAATCACAAGAATTTGTTCTTGCACATATTTCACCTTGGAATTGATCTTCCGCACACCCTTGCGAATTTGATGAAGAAGACTCAAGGTGGTAGGATCATAAGAACCGTCGAGGGAATCACATCTTTGTTTTTTTCAAGCATTCTCCTTCATACGTTTAAAAGTACAAGGACAAACAAGTTTGGGAGTTCCAAGGGAGTTTCCAATTGGAGCAATGGAATATTTATGACAAATTTGCTCAATTAAGCAAGGAAAGCCTAACTTCTTAGTAATAGACTTGGGATATTAGTAGACTAAATACCCACTTTGATTATGCTTTTGTTGAGAAGATCATCACTTTTCCCTTAAGTCAGTTGTGCAGTCCTGATAGGAGGGATTGAGATCTTTAAAGAATGACAAATTTACATCTAAATCTGCCTACTTGGTAATAAGAGGAGTTAGACCCTCCCCTTGTAGTAAGCTTTGTAAGCGCATATGGAATATTAGAGCACCCCATAGAATCCAAACTTTTATTTGGAAAGCTGCTAGAAATGCTATACCTGTTAGAAATGTTCTTCAAACTAGAATGCCTATGAATGAGGTTGACTGTTCTAGGTGCTTTCATCCTAATGAAACTGTTATGCATGCTTTGGTCTTATGTCCTTTTGCTAGTCGTGTTTGGTTCTTATCCTCTGTGTGTGTCAATACCCAAGTTTTTAGTAATCACACTTTTACTAATTGGTTGATGTTCTTGTTAGTTGACCCTAAGTCTAAATTTCCTGATGAATCTCAGTGTTTATTTGTTACCATTCTTTGGATTTTATGGAGTAGTAGAAATCTGTTTGTTTTCCAAAACACCAATGAAAACCATTGAGCAGTTCTTAACAGAGCTAGAGCCATGTTGTTGACCAGAAAACCTAGTACACCTATTATCCATTTTATACATACTGGTTTACTAGATACATGGATGCCCCCTCAACTGGTTGGATGAAATGCAACACTGATGGAGCTTTTGACGATTCTTCTTTGAACAATGGATCAGGCTATGTGATGAGGGATTTACCAGTAAAGCTTCTTTTTGTGCTGCTATGGTTTTTGAAGTCCAATCTGCTAAAGAGGTTGAAGCTACAACAATCTGGGCGATGTTAAATAAAGCAGTGAAGCAAAATCTTACACATATGATTGTTGAAAGTGATGCTCAAGACCTCATAAATCGCTTTTCCTCTGGTCAATTTGATGGTGATTCTAGGACAGATGCTATCTTTAAGGATATTAAGTTTTTTGCTTCTAGTTTAAAAGCTTGTATTTATTTATTTTTCAACCTTGAACTTGTAAATTGTAGCTTATGAGCTAGCTCAATGGGAGAAAAAACATAAGTCTACTATGTACTGGTCTGTGCCTCCTATCTGGCTGTTGCCGGTTGTTGAGGGGGATCATTAGCCTTGCTGAAGGCTTTCGTTTAAAAAAATGGTTTACAATTTATAAAAACAAAAACAAAGGTTTCACTATTTGCCACCCACACTTTTTCTATTTACCACCTTCATCAAAATTTCTAAAGTATTTTTATTTTCAATTCTATTTCTCCTATTTAACACCTGCAAAAGTCAAATTAAATTTGACTGTAATTATCACCCTTCTTATCTGTTGGTCTCTATTTCCATTAAAAAATCATTAAAAGGTACTAATCAAGGTTAAATTCTGTTTAATTACTGCTTGACTTTTTTAATTTTATATCATTTAATTCGTCGAGAAATGAGCGATTTAATCTTTCAATTGAAGATCATCAGTAATTGCAAACAAAAGCTTACTGAAAACGAAGGTGTTTGTCATCACGCACTATCGATTTGGCACCATCAAAGTTCTTCATACACGAACATCTGAAAAAAAATATGCCGCATGATAAATCGATCAAAAACTTGGTTGTTAGTTTGATCGACCATGTTGTGACAACTATTATAACAAAACTTTGACAAACTAGTTGCTTCACTGAATATTTAACAACAATTTGTATTTATAAAACAAGAACGCCTTATTGAACCCATTCTACAAATTCATAATTGGCAAACATGATAACAATCAGACCCTTAACAAAGTTATGAAACCCATGCTTACTGTGACGTTGAACTTTTTCTTATGGATTTATCTAACGATTGTTCCTAGCCGGCTTAGTTGTTTAGGATACCCTAACCACGAATGTTAAACTTTCTTTCTTATGGATTTTTTCCCTCAAATAAGGAAGGAAGAAAAGATGGGAGGAGATAAGACAGGGCGAAAAGATGGGAGAAGGTGGTGGCGGTGGGTCGGAGATGGAGTAGAAGAAATGGTTGGTGCGTGAAGATGAAGAAGACACAATTTGGAGCTTAGGGTTTTTTTAAAAGTTATTGGAGTGGTATTTTTATTGGGTGTAAACAAAAAGTCAAGAGGTAATATTTAGGAAATTTTAAAACTTTTATGAGTGGTAAATAAGATTAACAGGGGCGGTAATTTATGTGAGTGGCAATTAGGAAAAGTGTGGGTGGCATATAGGAAAAATCATGGATCATTAACCAGTTGTCGGTGATATGGGCTTGGTCTTTCTATCGGGCTTCAGATATCCCGAGGTCTCGACTCTCGAGGGCTGTTTTAATTCTTATCTCTCCGCACCGTTCAAAGCCGAAGGAATTTCTATTTGAGAATTTTGGCCATTTTTACTCTATTTCTAGGGTTCTGAAATTCTTCTTCTTCTACTTCTTCTTATTGTGAGTTTTGAATCAGCATCAATGAATCCCTTAACACTAGTAAAACGTATTCAACAGATAAATTCAAAAGAAGCAGCTCTAGGTATATCAGATGATGCTTCATGGCATGCTAAATATAAAGAATCTGCATATGTTTTTGTTGGTGGTATTCCTTATGATCTTACTGAAGGTGATCTTCTCGCCGTTTTTGCACAGTAAGTAGTAATTCACTTCTCCACTTCTTTTTTTCCTTCTAATTTTAGTGCCAGAGTATTATCAATGTGGATATATAAGATTCCATGAAAATTTTGATTTGTTGCATCTGTAATCAATGTAGTTGCAAACTCTTATGGTGATTATTGGAGGTTGAGAAATCTGTAATGAGATATTTTCTATGAACAGTACAAACCTAAAAAATGAAAAATATAATTTGTAGGGTTTCACAAAACTTTTCCCCAATTTTTTGTTTGAAGGAATAAACTGAATTTTTTAAGAACTTGGATCTGTGTGTTCCTTTTAAGTAGTCAGTGAGAAAGAGAATGGCTGGGTTGAATTAACTACTCCCTCCGTCCCACTATTAAGTGACCTAGTGTATAACTAAGTTATACACTAGGTCACTTAAGTTATACACAAGGTCACTGGGTTGAATTAACTAAGTTATAACTAAGTTATACACTAGGTCACTTAATAGTGGGACGGAGGTAGTATATTTGTAAACCACGAACATGGTATTTTAAAGAATCATATATCATATCATATATAGAAGAAAAAGCAGGGATTAATTATAGATGAGAACTGAATTTGTTTTCCGGAGGGAGGCATCGCTGATGTATTGACAAGAACTAGAAATTCTTGAGAGAAGAATATGTAGTTGTTACTTGTTAGTCGAGAGGGGAAGTGAAAAAGGAATTAGAGCTAAGAGAGATGGAGTGAGTGAGAGAGTGAAAAGGAATAGAATTAAAAAAAAAAATACTCAAGAAAACGTTAAAGTATGTTTTCTATTTGCGAGTTTAGATTTTAAGTTTTGTAAATTTATTTGCGAAACACACACCACCCGATATGTTTTCTATAATGTTATGTATTGTTGAGTTTTATGGTACAGAAAACAGTATGGAGAGTTTTATGTTATGTACACACTCCACTGTATTTCCATTCCGTTTTATGTGATAAAAATGAGGAACTTGTTTTGATTTTCATTGATAATTTTCAGGTATGGAGAGATTGTCGATGTTAATCTTGTTAGAGATAAAGCGACGGGTAAATCGAAAGGGTTTTGTTTTGTTGCATATGAAGATCAGAGAAGTACAAATCTTGCTGTAGGTTGGTGCTATTTCAGATCCTTTCTTTTAGTTATTTGGAGATGTTTAAGTTAAAATATCAGTTTTGTTCTGATTTAGAGTGATAGGTACAAGACTGTTAGGTACCAGTTCTCTGAGTTTTTTGTTTCTTATAGATAACTTGAATGGAGCTAATGTTCTTGGTCGCATCATTCGGGTTGATCATGTTACAAAGTACAAAAAGAAAGAAGAAGAGGATGAAGAAGAGGAACAGCAGAAGAGGGAGGAGCGTGGTGTATGCCGTGCTTTCCAAAGGGGCGATTGTAATCGTGGAGCTTCGTGCAAGTTTTCACACAATGAACAAGTAAGGAATTATATATACTTCTTTTCTGTTTGACACTGATGCAAAATGATCATGTTCCTCAAACTAATGGAACTAAGATATATCCGATAGAAGTATCTTGTTAACTAGTATGACCCTTATAAATTTGTGTATGTCCTGACCTTGTAATTGTAGGATCGGAGTCATGGCATCATAAGGTCAGGACAATATGCATGTGTCGTCTGGTAAAGTAGGATGCAATTACACCTATCAAACACCAATTGAGTTACTGAATAGGAACATGTTTCGTTTCACTGAATGTTGAAAATATTACTATGCTACATGACATAGGCTGTTTGGAACTTTGCAGTGGGATATTTTGTAGTTCCAAACTGACCACGTGACCAAATTGCTCCACGGATTTGCCTCTGTGCCCTATAATCTTAGATTCAGCTCCCGTTGGCCTGGAATAGATTTATTAGGGGCTAAGGTCTGTTCCTGGCTACGCTGAGAAACATAGAAAATGCTACTTGAATATTGACGTTCCTTGTTCTTTATGCACATTGCACGCCTGGTGCTGAATTGGATTCACAAACACGCTCATTATTGGTTAGGATGAGGACTGAATATATGAGCTCAATTGCCAATTATTTGTTGCTCATCTAGTAGATCATGCATAAGCAATTTAATTTGTTTTTTTAGCAAAATTATATGCTTTTTTTTCTATTTGGCTCACTTTTTTTTTTTTTTTTTTGAATTTTGAATAAAGTTGTTAAGAGATCATTAAACGCTGGTACTTGCCATAGATTAAACTGCACCCTGAGTTGCCATACATTAGAAAAAATTAAGAAACTAAAAACCCAGCATGGCATACATGATTGGACTCTATAAGAGCCTTGTCAAATCAATGTGTGGCTAATGCAGTAATTGAAGTACATGTATTCAATTGAAACCTTGACATTGACTTAGGTTATACTAAATAAATTTTGGTGTTAACATACAAGTTGGGATGCTGATAACATTCAAGCTTTGGTCGTGGTTGGATATCCAATATTTCTTTTTTGTCGCCTGTTAAGGGCAGCTTCTCTTATCAATTAGCTGGGAAGGTGATATTGGTATAATCAACAGATAGACACTGTATAAAGAGAACTCACAGATACAAACACTTTGATGTAAAACCTTTCTCAACCAGATATCAAGGAAAATTATCCACAATTGACTGGGAATTCTTTTTCAATGATACCAGAATCCGCAGATATAGTATCCCATTCCCCATGTTTTCTTTCTCACACGCGTCTTCATCAACTATGTTCCATAATATCAATACGACGTTTTAAGTTCTGATTTGAGATTTACAATATTTTGCTTACTTTTATATAGGAACAGTACTAATATCCGTTCAATCCAGTAGCATTCATTCATGCTACACCATGCACGTTCACCTACCTTACTAGCCTGTGCCATATACATTAGCATGTTGCCTCTTGCTAATATATACACTGTCTTGAAGGTTTCACATCATGATCTTGCTTATTCACTTCATGTAATTGCCAAATACAGAGAGCTGCGAACACGGGTTGGGGTGTTAAGGAAGACAGCGGTGCAAGATGGGGAAAAGACAAGTACGATAGTTCATCAAAGGGCCCCAAAAGTACTGGCAACATATCGTCCGATCGTCACACAGAGCCTAAGGGAGGGTTCTCAAGGTTTAGGTCAGATGATAAAAACGGGAGACTACCTAGATCTGAGGAGAACGAAGGGAAGAAGAATATCTTTGAGAAACAAATTGAAACTAAACCAAGAGATCAGGATAGGCGAAGCAATGATAAAAGGTCAGAGAGGTATGAGAAAGAAACAAGTCACAAGGACTTGGACAGGCGGCGGACTGAACGGTCTTCAAGGCACGATTCTGAATTGAACCTGAAGGAAGATCGTGATGACAGAGGAAGGCAGGAGAACTCTGGAAGGCGTGATTCAGAACCAAGTTATAAAGGTGACCGTGAGAATAGAAAGGAAGAAAGATTGGGAAGACATGAATCAGAAAGATATCAAAAAGAAGATCGGCACCACAGGGAAGATGAAAAGCGACCAAGGTATGATAGAGATTCTTCTTACCATCACAGGAGAGAGGAAACTGATACAAGTCAGAGGAGGTCACATAGATAAAATGGTCCTTTAACAGATGATGCCAGTTGATCAAGAATGTCAGGTAAACATTAGGTTTTTTTTCTTAATCATCTACATGCCTGAACTTTGTATCAGTTGTGATATCGTATTGGTCTTACATTTGATGAGACTAAAATGTTTTCTCCCAAACATTATAACATATATGAGCTCATTGTAGGCGTACCTTTTCTACAATATTACCTGATTATGTAAATTATCATCGAGTCTGCTTATTTCTGCATTTTGATTTCAAGTTTAGAAATCAAATGTACAAAAATTTTGGGGTCGGCATTTACGTTGCTCATTTGTCAGGTTGAACTTTAAAAGGTACTCCAATAGTTATGCAGTAAAACTGTAAAACTAAAAATGTATGTGCCTAACAGTCTCTCGCTTTTGCTCTTTTAGAGAAAGAAAATAAAATATCATACTGGATCGGTGTGGGTTGGTTTATTTAAATGAATAAATAGTGTCACGATATTTTTATCAAAGCAGAGATCCCTTAGTGGGAACCATCATCTTAAAAATTGTAATAGTATAATATTTGGTCGATGACTCGATAATACAATGTCAAACCCAGAAACTAAACCAGATCTTGCCTCCTAGACATTACCCAAATTGCATCGTTTATCCAAAAATTAAAAAATAGAAGGGATTATCAGAAAGCACTGAAATGAGCAAACTAATGGAGGATGATCAGGATGATGAGATACAAACCTTCATCAAAGTATGGTTTTATGTTGTGTTATCATTAGTTTATACCTATTTCATTGTATCAAAATTGATCCCAAAAGGATTTCTTAGATTGGTTTTTCTTTTACCAGTTTTCTATCTCTTCACAATTCTTCCATTTTCCCTCAATTCTTTCCATCTTGGTGCCCCTACAGCTTTTTATCTCATTTGGCTTGGAAATTTCAAACTCCTCCTCTTTGCTTTCAATCTTGGCCCATTATCCTCCACCTCCACTTCAAGATTTGATCCATCAAAATCATCTGTACTTTTCATCTCATTAGCTTGCTTTCCCATCAAACTCAAAGAAAACAGTTCAAAACCAAAAATCATCAAAGAACATATTCGCATAAACATTCAAAATAAGAACAAATTCTGGAGAAACCAGTATCTGATTTTAGGCTTAAAAACTTTGATTTTATCTGTTGTGGTCAAAATTTATGATTACAGACAATATGTGAATCCGAATGCAATCTTGGTTATCTACTGCTTACATCTTTACTTTGGTGCTGAGGTCGTTCTAGGCATAAGTCGTGCCATAGCTAAAACCATATTAGGCCTAGATTTGGCACCAGTGTTCGATCAACCATACCTTTCAAACTCACTCCAAGAATATTGGGGTCGTAGATGGAATCTGATGGTTACCAGTATTCTACGGTCTACCGTATATGATCCTGTATGTCGTATTTCTACGCCTACACTTGGGAAGAAGTTGGGCACATTATCAGGGACATTCCTGACTTTTGTGGTCTCCGGATTGATGCACGAAGTACTGTATTATTACCTGACACGCGTACATCCTACCTGGGAGGTGACGTGGTTTTTTGTGATACAAGGCGTGTGTACAGGTTTGGAGGGAGTAACTAAGAAGTCGTTAAATAACAAGTTGCAGTTGAATCGATGGGTGTCGAGGATTTTGACTCTGGGGTTTATTAGTGGTACAGGGTTTTGGTTGTTCTTTCCACAACTCATACGTAATGGTGTTGATATAAAGGCTATAGGTGAGTATGGGATAATAGTGGAATTTGTCAGGAAGAAGATGCATCTTTAGCTAGAAGGTCTATTCTTTTATGTATGATGTTTGATTGTAGATTAATCTTCAAAGCTCTTTGTATCCAAAAGTTCATTTAAATTCGTAGTCCATTTACAGTTCTTTAAGCTGCACAACTGGCTCCTGCTATAAGAATTGGCGCTGCGACTGTTTTGTTGTTTTCTCGTGCTTATTTCATTCTGTGTAAATACCAACGGTTAACTTCAGTTTTGGTACTCTGATAATGTTTTTTTCTGGAGCAGCACTAGTAAAACATTTCCATGTTCGGTTGAGAGCTGTCCAATACGCTTATTTATAACGCGTTTGGATAGCAGAAGCAAAAGAAAGAGTTAAATTTTCGACTTCTAGATTATTAATCTTATACGTTCTACGTACTCGTTCCTTCCTTCGGTATGATCTTCGTTTTAGAAAAAGTTATAGTCTCTCCAACTGTGAAAATAAAACAAATGAAACGGCCATTGAACCCACAATCCTATAACTATATTGTTTTGGTTAGTTTTCCTGTCCAATGACAAATTAAACGAGGAGAGTGCATTGCAATCAATTGACATTCTCTCCTCTTGTATTGGACGCATCCCATTGCAAATATCAAATATCTTTCTTCTGTTTTTCTTGTAATCAAATGTAACAAGTTTGTGTCCCGATCAGGTGAATCAGTTGTCATTTCGTGTTGTTGACGAAAGGATGACCGGTGAAAATAGGGTATAATTAACGAGTTTCCGATAAATTCTTGACGAGGAACAAAATTTGATGCGGGCATGTGGGATCATGAGCTATAAAATTAATGGACCTAGAGACTGCAATGAATGATGTCTCTTTATTTATGTCACCTGTACCTGATTTGTTGAATGGTTGCTCTCAGTCTTCCTGAAATGTCTTGTAAGTCACCACTGATTGCAGTAGGAATATTTATGGCAACACCTGACACTTGTTAGCTGTAACTGATCAGCAAGATCGACACCAAGAGAAATATGCACAAGCCTCAGCTTCTTTTATCAGCAGTATATTTATGATACTTGTACAACACAGCCTAAGTACCCTCAGGCCCGGCTCTGCCAGTTTTCTATCCCTTCACAACGCTTCCTCTCTCCCTCCACTCTATTCATCTTGGTTTTCCTGCAGCTTTTTATCTCACTTGGCTTGGAAACTTCAAACTCCTCCTCTTCTGTTTCAATCAGGGCCCATTATCCTCCTCCTCCTCCTCCGCCACTTCAAAAATTGATCTATCAAATTCACCTCTGCTTTTCATCTCATTAGCTTGCCTTCCTATCGAACTCAAACAAAACACTTCAAAAACAAAAATCAAAGAAAACAAAGTATGGAGAAACCAATATCTGATTTTAAGTTTAAAAGCTTTGGTTTTGTATGCTGTGCTAAAGTTTTATGATTACAGAGAGTATTTGAATCCTTATGCAATCTTGGTTATCTACCTATTACATCTTTACCTTGGTCTTGAGATCACTCTAGACATGATTGGAGCCATAATTGGAACCATTTTTGGCAAAGATTTTGCACCACACTTTGATTAACCATACCTTTCAACCTCACTCGAAGAGTATTGGGGTCGTAGATGGAATCTTATAGTTACTAGTATTCTACGGTCGACGGTGTATGATCCTGTATGTCGCACTTGTAAGCCAATAATTGGGAAGAAATGGGAGCCATTACCAGGGGTGTTCCTGACATTTGTTGTGTCTGGATTGATGCATGAGGTACTCTTCTATTATATGACACGCGTGGATCCTACATGGGAGGCGACGTGGTATTTTGTGATACAAGGCGTGTGTACATGTTTGGAAGGAATAGTGAAGAGAGTGTTAAAGAACAGGTGGGAGTTGAATCCATGGGTGTCGAGAATTTTGACTGTGGGGTTTGTCAATGGTACAGGGTTATGGTTGTTAATTGCGCAACTCATACGTAATGGTGTTGATACAAAATTTATAGGTGAATATGGGATTATGGTGGAATTTCTGAAGAACAAGCTGCATGGTCTAATCTTTTTCGCGTGATATTTGATTCTAAATCGGAGACTTTGTTATCTTCTAATTAATCTCTTTGTTTGTACCCCATATAATAAAACTTTGTGAACACGATCGAATTATTCGCGAGTACTGGCTAATTGTTATCAGGCCAAGTTAATTATGAAGTCTTCACCGAGGACGATTATTGTCAATTAGCCAGCAGTACGGTGTATGTTTGTGTTTGAAGTTTTACGGGTTTGTTTAAGATGAGATGCAAACCTTCATCAAGGTATGGTTATATGTTGTGTTATCATTAGTTTATACCTATTTCATTGTATCAAAATTGATCCCAAAGGGATTTCTCAGATTGTTTTTTATGTTACCAGTTTTCCATCTCTTCACAATTCTTCCATTTTCCCTCAACTCTTTCCATCTTGGTGCTCCTACAGCTTTTTATCTCATTTGGCTTGGAAATTTCAAACTCCTACCCTTCTCTTTCAATCTTGGCCCGTTATCCTCCTCCACCTCCACTTCAAGATTTGATCCATCAAAATCACTTCTTCTTCTAGACTAGTATTACAAACAATAAACCTTAAATTAAGAATAATTTGACTAAAAGGGAAGATTAAGAATAATTTGTATCCAATAGAGAGTGTTACTTCTTTTGCTTTTAGTGCCTCAACATCAAATTCAGTGAATAATCTTTGGCAGAGGAGGTTGGATCACACATCAGATTTGGTCTTACACAAGATTGCTTCCTCATCTGTCATTCAACCGTATTCATCTACTTCTTCTTGTCTCTGTGAAGCATGTCAGCTGGGAAAGAATCATAAGTTGCCTTTTCATTTGT
This sequence comes from Papaver somniferum, assembly GCF_003573695.1. Taxonomy (NCBI): domain Eukaryota; kingdom Viridiplantae; phylum Streptophyta; class Magnoliopsida; order Ranunculales; family Papaveraceae; genus Papaver; species Papaver somniferum. The sequence goes on from NC_039366.1 coordinate 122,254,386, forward strand.
CAAACATGATAACCAAATCACCTCTACATTTAGTAGATTGTGACATTTGGAGGCCAGCCCCAGTTGCAAGCTTACTTTGTAATGACTCGTCCCTCCACCGACACTATTCCCACTTAGCCACTGCGGTTATCCGGCAGTGTGGGATTTTCAACAGGCATCGCTACGGATATCGAGCAGCAACTTCCCGAGAGGTCACTCATCCTTGGATTGCTCCTGTAGCGCCCCCTAAGCTAGCAGCTGACTAATCCAAGAGATTAACTAAATAAAGAGGCACTAAGGATCTAAAACACAAACATAAACATTTAATTAAGAATCAGCTATAAAAACTTAACCAAAAACTAGCCCCGCTCAGAAATATATATACAAGAACTCCTCTCGAGTGATACATATACAATAGTCATTTGGTTTACAGATACAATATACAATATAATAAACACAACAGAAGTTAACTAACTAACGAAGCTTTCGCCGCACAACTCTGATCTGTCTCTGAAACTGAAAGTGGAAAAGGGTGAGCACAGAGTGCCAGTAGGAATAACATTTAACTTTAAAGAAATCATGAGCAAGATTTGGAAAATAATTAATGTTTTCCCAAACCTCAAAGTGACTAAGTCACTGGAATGCACAAACATGCATATGGACAAACTCCCTCGTTAAACAATGTATAATATGGTTGTGCAATTCCGAACTCGCAAATCCACACCTAATCGTACATATGGATGTCGACAATTCAAACTGTCGACCGATATAAGCATAAAAGCTGAATTCATGTAGATATAAATGTGAAGGAGCGTATCCGATATACCACATGTGGAAATTCTCATTTCCCATAACAATTCATAATGACATACCTTACAAGTCCTTTCCATTTCATGAAAAGATTCAAAGAATCGACAGAATTATCATAATGCAGTTTATATAAAGCATGGAATGCATGACAGACAATGTATGAGTTGATAAACATAAACTTTTGTAAAAAACAACAACAATGGTTTCAAAAGAGTTAAAGTATTCCCACCTCTTTTGATGACAAGCCGCACCTACCTCGAGATCCACGATCCACTGGTTCATCATTTGAATCGATCGTTGTTAATAGACTAACTGTTAATTACACAAGAAGTCTAAGAACCTAGCCAAAATGACTCATACAAGATTCATACAAGTCTAACTAATAATTCTAGGCCCATTTATTGTTCTACACCTTTCATTATCTATCTTAACAAATCTAAGGTTTACTAACTCGATTAGATTAGTTCAATAGTCTATCAGCCCAGTCTTATGAATGTCTACAACTTTGTAGAAGATGCCAAAGTCTAATTCGGACCACAAGAGGTCGAAAACATCTAATTAAGAAAACTACCCCAAGCCCAAGTCCACTAAAGTCAACTAACAGTCATTAACGGTCGAACTAACAGTCAGAGGTCAAATAATAGTCAATGTCTAAGGTCGGGTCAAAGTCCAGGTTCAAATAGTCAAAGTCTAAATTGGTCAAATTGGGTCAAGGGTCAACTCAGGGAAATAGGTGAGTCGACTCAGTATACAAGACTGATTCGGGGTTATCAAAACAAGGCCCTTGCACAGGCCAGAAGCTGGACTGCACCTTAATGGTGCATCACAAGACTCGACACACTCTCTAAGCTCAAACTGAACAACCATTGCTCCCTACCATTGTCTCATTTCCAACTCTACTTCATTAACACCTCAATTCTAAACGCATTCATTTAAAGAAAACTTTATAACTCAAATAAAATTACAAGCTAAATTTACCTGCAATTGCAGCTTTAAGCTTTTCACAGCAATACCTAACTAAAATCCTACAACTACCATCTCAGTTACACCCTTCCTGCACATTACAACATCACCACAGCCAAACTCAGCTCAACAACACCAGCAATACTGCATACACATTTCAGCTCCCTAAATTAGACTGCAACTTCAGTTCCATAAGTAACTGCAACACAATCTACTCAACCAACAAAACCCATCCATCTGCAATCCCATTCCTGTATATACTGCCTACACCACGAGTTGTATAACAGTCCCTTATCCATTAATCAAAACTTGAACATCTGTAGTTCATTCATTCATTTAAAGTTCAACTACAATCCTCACTGCAACAATCAACATCCTCAGCTTAGATCAAGTAACAACCTGACAATCCACTCTTACCAGCTCAACTGCAATACCAGCAGGCCCATAACAACATCATAAACTTCTCTACCAGATTAATTTTACCACCATTCTATGAACACCAAACACATAGACCAACCCACACCCATGATTCTTTGCCTTAACATCACTAATGCCAGTCGAGTAAAACTCAACTACACTCCCCATATAACCTTAGCTGATTCAATTTCAGTTTCATCACCATCTCTATATCATTCACACATGCAACAAGAGTACAAACATCTTTACCTAATTCTAATTCCTCAAAACAACTCCATTCCTGTATCATCTCAATATAAAATCATATCATATACATATAACAACCGATTCATCCATTCCATATCTGAGTTTCATTTCAACCACCTATGCTTTATTCTAATCATTCATCTAAATTTACGATTTCATAACAATCACATAAGTTCAACAACAGAACGAATTAACTTTACCAATTTCTTTGAGAAGGATAATAATTACCTCAATAGTCTCGGACCTGCAAATGAATTAGATTCTTATGAAGTTTGATTAGATTTGGATACCTTCATCTTTTAATTCCTCATTACCAATTCGACCAACACATCTAATATTCGAATCCATGAACCTCAAAACTCTGTTTCATCAAGAACCCTAAATCCAATCAGCTTCCTCAATTTCATCCTCTGAAACTTAGCTTCATCTGTCACACAACTTTAAATCCTCAATTCACCTATTACCCATCTCAAACTCATCATCTTAGAACGTCACTTTCATTTTCCTTGACTTTCCATACAAACCCTAACTTTCTCGATTCACCACTGAATCAACATCAGAACTTTAATTCAACTACAACCCTTCTTCCCTTCATCGAACAACAACTCGATTAATCTCTCAAATCACCTAAGAACTCGAATTCAATCAATCAATTCATCTTTAACCCACGGAAACCCTAACTTCTAACTTACAACAGCATCAACATCTCTTCTTCTTCTCATGATCAACCAACATCAACACCACCAATTACATAATCTTCTGCACCTCCTACGATCACAATAATCTGTTTAACCTCTCAAAACATCTCACTCTCGCCTCACAGAACAACGACGAGAGAAAAGAAAGAAAGAACGAGAAGAATGAAGAAGAAAGAAAAATAAGAAAGAAAGAAGGGAATATGAGTTTATCTGCTCGATCTGCGGATAAGACCCAAGATGATACTATTGCAACTACGCGCTTCGCTAAGGGAAGACCAAGTTGGTCTATTTGTGAAAAGATTATTTTTCCCTTCTAATCAATATGATGATTAGTACTTCTTCGTCTGGTCCGAATGACACGTTCGAGTAATCCATTCTGCATAACTTCTCGAGTTCTATCTAACGGTACTAGATTCGTATCTAAATCGTTGTTAGATTAGTTTCTAATAATTAACGTTCGAGTTACACTAATCGAGTATTTATCGGCTAAATCATCACTTGACCGGTCTAATAGCGTTGACGAGCTTGAGGGTCCTTACATTCTCCCCACCTTATATCATTTTCGTCCTCGAAAATCAAGCCATTCTTCTGGTCTTCAAAAACCTCCCACCTTAAAGAATAATCCTATCTCCTATCTAAGCGCAAACAATGAGAAATAAAGCACAAACCTATATGGTTTCTATAACTAAAATTTGTGGCTCTGGGTTCAATAGACTAGTTATATCAAATAGGGAAGTCTAAGCTCTTTACACTAACTCCTATTTTGTAAAATAGGTATCTCTAGTTACAAGGAAGAATCCTACAAATCTTTCTAAGTGAAATTATATCTATCGGGTTCCTAAAGAATTATACTAAACTTCTATGATCGGTCATCTCTGAATGCAGTTGCCCTGTCAAGGTTGGCCATTCCCAAAAATGGCTTCCTACGAACAGAGAAAACACAACCTTCACTATTCCCCAATGCTGGATTAATTAAAATTAATTTATTAAGATTAATTAGTCTCAAAACTTTCATCGCAACTGGTGTAAGTCCGATAAATTTATTTCGTAGAATATATGAATAGTTTACATCATTTTATGCAATTTAATCATCAAAATTTATTTTATTTTATTTTTATTTACCGTTATTATTTAATTATTTTATCATTGTAAGTAATCCAAATTTCATTCACGTCAACTTATAATATCTGATATTTTTAACTTTGTTATAATACCTTTATATAACTTTTCCAAACATAATCTACTATAAATTTCCTACTAGCCTAATTATTCGAATACTATTATCAATCGTATTATTATTTTCGGTATTCTTAAATTGATAGTTCAGTTGGTACACTAAGCCTTAATCTTCTGAATATAACTCTACATTCGCATAAAGATTGATATTATAAATTTTATTTATTCATGTCGAGTCTATATACTATATCGTGTTAAATATTGGCGCTGATAATTTAACATAATTTAAATTTGTGTCTGCATAAAATTGTAATATATATCCTAATAATCTTTAAATTTTGTTATTAATGTGAAGTATCCTATTAATATACGATTTTTTTTTTAATTCTAATATTACACTAAGTATCCAAATACTATTATTCTAACTGCTCTTAGAAATATTATTGAGTCCAAAAATATTATTAACATTTATGTAATTATAAATTGTTCACCCCACGCATAAATAAGATACTCAATAAATTTCTATGTGACTTTGAAGATCTATCAATAATACTAATCTCACCTTTTTTTCTTCTTCTTCTGATATTGGATTGTTTACGTGTTCACACATTTTTAAACTAATTACTTTCTAGTCTCTAATAGCTACGGTTACTGGTGTACCCTACAAATTTTACTTTAATACATAAACAAGTAACCAAACAAACAAATCAATCAAATAATTCTTTTAATTATTGATAGCTTTTAGTGATTAAGATTTATCTCACAAACCCAACCCACTTCTAAACCAACATTGTAGCGCCCCCTAAGCTAGGAACTGACTAATCCAAGAGATTAACTAAATAAAGAGGCACTAAGAATCTAAAACATAAACATAAACATTTAATTAAGAATCAACTATAAAAACTTGACCCAAAACTAGCCTCGCTCAGAAATATATATACAAGAACTCCTCTCGAGTGATACATATAAATAGTCATTTGGTTTACAGATATACAATATAATAAACACATCAGAAGTTAACTAACTAGCTAAGCTTTCGCCGCGCAACTCTGATATATCTCTGAAACTGAAAGTGGAAAAGGGTGAGCACAGAGTGCCATTAGGAATAACATTTAACTTTAAAGAAATCATGAGCAAGATTTGGAAAACAATTAATGTTTTCCCAAACATCAAAGTGACTAAGTCACTGGAATGTACAAACATGTATATGGACAAACTCCCTCGTCAAACAATGTATAATATGATTGTGCAATTCCGAACTTGCAAATCCATACCTAATCGTACATATGGATGTCGACAATTCCGAACTCGCAAACTGTCGACCGATATAAGCATAAAAGCTGAATTCATGTAGATATAAATGTGAAGGAGCGTATCCTATATACCACACGTGGAAATTCTCATTTCCCATAACAATTCATAATGACATACCTTACAAGTCCTTTCCATTTCATGAAAAGATTCAAAGAATCGACATAATTATCATAATGCAGTTTATATAAAGCATGGAATGCATGACAAACACTGTATGAGTTGATAAACATAAACTTTTGTAAAAGAAAACAACAATGGTTTCAAAAGAGTTAAAGTATTCCCACCTCTTTTGATGACAAGCCACGCCTACTTCATTAACACCTCAATTCTAAACGCATTCATTTAAAGAAAACTTTATAACTCAAATACAATTACAAGCTAAATTTACCTGCAATTGCAGCTTTAAGCTTTTCACAGCAATACCTAACTAAAATCCTACAACTACCATCTCAGTTACACCCTTCCTGCACATTACAACATCACCACAGCCAAACTCAGCTCAACAACACCAGCAATACTGCATACACATTTCAGCTCCCTTCATTAGACTACAACTTCAGTTCCATAAGTAACTGCAACACAGTCTACTCCACCAACAAAACCCAGCCATCTGCAATCCCATTCCTATATACACTGCCTACACCACTAGTTGTATAACAATCCCTTATCCATTAATCTAAACTTGAACATATGTAGTTCATTCATTCATTTAAAGTTCAACTACAATCCTCACTGCAACAATCAACATCCTCAGCTTAGATCAAGTAACAACCTGACAATCCACTCTTACCAGCTCAACTGCAATACCACCAGGCCCATAGCAACATCATAAACTTCTCTACCAGATTAATACTACCACCATTCTATGAACACCAAACACATAGACCAACCCACACCCATGATTCTTTGCCTTAACATCACTAATGCCAGTTGAGTAAAACTCAACTACACTCCCCACATAACCTTAGCTGATTCAATTTTAGTTTCATCACCATCTTTATATCATTCACACATACAACAAGAGTACAAACATCTTTACCTAATTCTAATTCCTCAAAATAACTCCATTCCTGTACAAACATCTCAATATAAAACCATATCATATACATACAACAACCCATTCATCCATTCCATATCTGAGTTTCATTTCAACCACCTCTGCTTTATTCTAATCATTCATCTAAATTTATGATTTCATAACAATCACATAAGTTCAACAACAGAACGAATTAACTTTACCAATTTCTTTGAGAAGGATAATAATTACCTCAATAGTCTCAGACCTGCAACTGAATTAGCTTCTTATGAAGTTTGATTAGATTTGGATACCTTCATCTTTTAATTCTTCACTACCAATTCCACCAACACCATCTAATATTCGAATCCATGAACCTCAAAACTCTGTTTCATCAAGAACCATAAACCCAATCACCTTCCTCAATTTCATCCTCTGAAACTTAGCTTCATCTGTCACACAACTTTAAATCCTCAATTCACCCATTACCCATCTCAAACTCATCATCTTAGAACGTCACTTTCATCTTTCTTGACTTTCCATACAAACCCTAACTTTCTCGATTCACCACTGAATCAACATCAGAACTTTAATTCAACTACAACCTTTCTTCTCTTCATCGAACAACAACTCGATTAATCTCTCAAATCACCTAAGAACTCGAATTCAATCAATTAATTCATCTTCAACCCACGGAAACCCTAACTTCTAACTTACAGCAGCATCAACATCTCTTCTTCTTCTCATGATCAACCAACATCAACACCACCAATTACATAATCTTCTTCACCTCATACGATCACAATAATCTGTTTAAACTCTCAAAACATCTCACTCTCGCCTCACAGAACAACGACGAGAGAAAAGGAAGAATGAACGAGAAGAATGAAGAAGAAAGAAAAATAAGAAAGAAAGAAGGGAATATGAGTTTATCTGCTCGATCTGCGGATAAGACCCAAGATGATGCTATTGCAACTACGCGCTTCGCTAAGGGAATACCAAGTTGGTCTATTTGTGAACAGATTATTTTTCCCTTCTAATCAATATGATGATTAGTACTTCTTCGTCTGGTCCGAATGACACGTTCGAGTAATCCATTCTGCATAACTTCTCGAGTTATATCTAACGGTACTAGATTCGTATCTAAATCGTTGTTAGATTAGTTTCTAATAATTAACGTTCGAGTTACACTAATCGAGTATTTATCGGCTAAATCGTCACTTGACCGGTCTAATGGCGTTGACGAGCTTGCGGGTCCTTACAGCTCCCGCCTGAGCACTCTTAACTTCAGTGCCAACTCTAGAGCCAATTGTGTTGAAAAGGCCTCGGTGTTAAGAAAGGACAAACCATTACTTATATTCCTTTTGGCCAACCACTGCCAAATATCGGGGTATTACAATACCACCACCTTAAATTGGAGTCGTCATCGACTCCGGATTTACCTAAGCGCGGATCTCCGACGTTCTCTTCCCCTCATAAGAAGCACCTGGACCAATCCCGTCCAGCGTACCTTCTCACTCTCGACAGGTGACCCGTCGTCGGCTCTGATACCATTTGTAATGACCCGTTCAAAAAATTAGGCAGGTGGATCGGCCACTGGAAACTGTTGCGGTCATGCTCACATCTGGTCGCTCGACATGCCCGCAAGGAGTGAACTCTCTTGTTAAACAACAGATCCTGTACGCTTATCTCGATTTATGTGTGTCATCCTTGCGCAGGGGTCATGCTAATCTTCTCTGTATTGTTCCAATTTTATCGGATGTCCCCGGTTCCAAATACTATATTGTATTCATTGATGATTATTCAAGATATCACTGGATATATACCATGAAATGTAGGTCAGAGAGTTTATCCTGCTTTCGACACTTCAAGCATACTTCAGAAAATATGTTATCATCATCCATCAATTTTTTTCAGTGTGACAATGCTCTTGAGATGGTTAAAGGACAGTTTAAAGATTTTATAGATGAATGTGGTATTATATACATAGTTTTTTGTCCACATTTACATTAGCAGAATGGATTGGCTGAGCGCAAACACAGACACATAACTGAAATGGGGAACACTTTATCCTTTCAAGCATGTCTACCATAGGCTTTCTGGTATGATTCCTTCTTAACTGCAACTTACACTATAAATAGGTTTCCAACTAAGGTACTTCATTTCAAATATCCTTATGAAGTATTATTCAACACTTTACCATATTGCTCTTTCTTTAAAGTGTTTGGATATAGTTGCTTTCCTAATCTAGAGCCTTATAGAGTAGACAAACTAAGTCCAAAGTCTGCTAAATGTGTTTTCTTGGGTATAACCCAATTCACAAAGATTATAAATGTTATGATTTGCAAACCAAGAACATTTCTGTCCATGTTAATTTGATGAGAATATTTTTCCATTTGGATCAAATACAAGTACTTTTCTTCTTGCTTCAGAAGTCCTATCTGATATTACAAATGTACAAGTACTTGACTTACAAGTGATACTTCTGCACATATATCTGAAGATTCTACTTCAACTGAAGATTCTCAAGTCTCCATTATTAATCAGCCTTCATCAACCATTATCACAAGGTCAAAAAACTGGAAATTCAAAGAGAAAAAAACTTCCCACTGATTTTGTATCTCAGTGCATGGTCAGGTATCCAGTTCACTCTTCCTTTAACGCTTATGTTACTTCTGTGACTAAACCAAAGTCTTCTAAACCTGCTTCTAAAGATCCTAAATTTATTGTTGTTATGAAAGATGAAATCACAACTCTAAATGAGAATGATACTTGGTCTCTAGTAAAACAGATCTTAGTTATAATGTGCTTGGAAATAAATAGGTCTATAAAGTAAAGCTCAATCCTAAAGGATCAGTTGATAAATATAAGGTAAGATTAGTGGCCAAGGGTTATAATCAAAAGGATGATATTGATTATTTTGAGACTTTCAGTCCAGTAGTCAAAGCTACAACTATTAGAGTGGTTCTTACTATTGCTTTGTCTAAAGGATGGTCAGTGAAGCAACTGGATGTGAACAATGATTTTTTGCATGTTTTCTTACAGAGGATGTTTATATGCATCAGCCAAAGGGGTTTGTAGATTCTTCTAAGCCAGATTATGTATGTGAACTTAACAGAAGTCTATATGATCTCAAACCAGGCTCTAGGAGCCTGATTTGAGAGATTCTATGGTACTTTGATGAGTATGGATTCTTCAGATTTTCTTGTGACCATTCAATGTTCATCTATCAACACAACAACTCTATGGCAGTGCTCTTGCTGTATGTTGATGTTATTATCTTGGCATGCCCATCAGATTTTTTTATCAAGTAACATCATTAGCTTTCTGTAGAATGTATATCCTATGAAGGATCTTGGATTACTTCACTATTTTCTAGGAATTGAAGCATCTTTTCAAAATAATTCGTCTCAGCTGCTATTGTCTCAGAAGAAGTACACCATTGATTTGCTTCAGAAATTTGACATGCCCACCTGCAAGCATGCTAACACACCAGTTCTTCCTGGTCCAAGACTTTCTGTATCAACTGGTGTTCCTCTTTCAGATGTTAGTATTTACAGGAGTATGGTAGGAGGTCTTCAGTACTTGACATTAACAAGACCAGACAACTGTTTTCCAGTCAACTATGTATCTCAATACATGCATGCTCCTACTTCTGAACATTTATTATTAGCAAAAAAGGATATTGAGGTATTTGGAAGGAACTATTGGGTCTGGCATACTTCTATCTGCAGGTAATGCTTCTTCAATAACTACTTACAGTGACCCATATTGGGCTGGTTGTCCCAACACTAGAAGGTCTACATTAGGTTTTTGTGTTTTTCTTGGATCTTCTTTAGTATCTTGGTCTTCCAAGAAGCATCCAACAATGTCCAAATCCTCAGCTGAAGCAGAATATAAGTCCATGGCAGTTGCAGCTGCTGAGGTTGTGTGGTTATCTTTTCTCTTGAGTGAACTGTATCTCTTTACAACAACCCTCTGTGTTATATTGTGACAATACTTCTGCATACAGTCTGGCTTGCAATCCAGTTTTTCATGCAAGAACAAAGCATATTGAAACTGATTACCACTTTATCAGAGAGCTAGTGAGCTCTGCCTTTCTAAGCATCAGTCATGTTTCCTCTGCAGATCAGATTGTAGACTTATTCACCAAGGGCCTCACTCATCCTGTTTTTCTATCTTTGGCTATAAACTGTTATGTTTCCAACATTATCAGCTTGAGAGGGTGTGTCAGAATAATTAGCTTAGCTTTGTCTGAGTTTCTATCTGTCTGACTGTGTCTGAGTGATAGAGAGTCTGAGTAATTATAGTGTGTTGAACACACGTTTTACTTTTCTGTTTTTTAACTGTAATTGTCTATGACAATCTGTCTGTAACTGCCTATATAAGGCGCTCTCTCTGTATATGTTTTTATCAAAAACTTAACACAACCGATCATTATCTTTTAACATTTCTATTAGATGGTCGGTGAAAATAGGTATGAAGAACTAATTTCCTAACATGAGCTAGCACATGCGTGTCCAACATAGCATCGTATTTCATCCTTGAGGTACATCGGTGGTTTAACTGTTTATTGTTTATTGTTTGTATTTTTTATTTTAATTTACATTGCTTGTAAGGCTTTCTCACTTAGAGATAGTCAAAACTACGTGATTTTATTAAAACAAAATAAAAAACATGAGCTAGCACTGCAGCACATGGACTCCGAACAAAGTCTTGCAATTTGTCTTTAAGTGTAAATGCATTTAGTGTTACGTTTGACTCTTATCGAGATTGGGAAGATTATCTGCAAGATGAAATTGATGATAGTACCTTCTATGGAAGAAGAGTATTATCATGGTGATGAGTTATGGAGATTCATCAAGGTATGCTTTACAATTCTTGCATCGCTAACTTACTCTTACTTCATTTCAGCAAACATCCCAAAAGGTTTCTTTAGACTTATCTCTGTCCTTCCCATAATCTCCATCTTTTCTCTCCTACCTCTTTGTCTGTCTTCTGCTCATCTTTCTGGTATCACTGGTTTCTTCATTTCCTGGCTTACCAACTTCAAACTTCTTCTCTTCTCATTTGAAAAGGGCCCTTTATCAAAGCCAAACTCAGCATCTTTCTCTCTTACATTTTTTATCATCATTGCTTGTTCTCCCATACAAACAAACCCATATTCAAAATCTCATGTTAAACCCAAATCAGGCATATACTATGTATTAGAAATCTTACTTGTGGCTTTGTTGATTCCCATCATTTACAACCATGAGCAATTTTTTTTTAATTTACACCCAAATTTTAGCATATATCTATACTGTTTCTTATTGTACTTGGTCCTGGAACTCGCTCTAGCCTTAATAGGAATCCTAACGCCGTTTATTCTTGGACGAAAACTGGAACTCGAACCACAATTCAATGAGCCATATTTCTCAACTTCATTGCAGAACTTTTGGGGCCATAGGTGGAATCTAATGGTCACTAGCATTCTACGGCCGACGGTATACAATCCAGTACGATTTACTTGTACTCGTTATATAGGAAAAAATTGGGCGCAACATGTGGGGATACTCGCTACATTTGCCGTCTATGGGTTAATGCATGAGCTGCTATTGTTCTACTTAGGGCGGCTTTGGCCTACATGGAGTGCCCTGACGTTGTTGCTTCTCAATGGAATTTGTTTATCTTTTGAAATTGAAATCAAGAAGTGCTTTACAGCCAACAAGTGGCAGTTGCATCCGTTAGTTACAGGACCTCTGATAATTGCGTTCATGATGATCACATCCTGTTGGCTGCTTTTCCCTCAGTTTCAAACGTCCGGTGTTGATGTTAAGATGGTTAATGAGTATGTTATTGTAGGGCAGTTTGTGAAGGGTGTGTGGGACAGCATGTTGGAATTCTGTTTTGGGGGTGCTGGTGAACTTTGGAGAGGCCGATGCTACTAGTTTTCTGCTTGATCTTTCTGTAACTATGAGTCTTTGTCAAGAGTCCAATGCAGTAACATGGAAGTATCAGTGTCACTGGTAATACTTCCATAAATTTCAAGCAGGTAGCAAAAGAATTAATATATCAGATATTGAATTTACATCAAGGTTTAAAAATTACACTCTATTCTTTTATTTACTTTTTCTGACGGACACACAATGGGTGTAAATGTTTGTACCCTGAGCTGTTGCTTTACATAGAAGCCAAAAAGGTTTATCGTCAGGCAAAAACTGGAACGTCACTGCAACTTGTTATGTGTATAATGTATATGCTATGCTACTCTATTTCTCACCTGGGTTCAGGGTTCACCAAGGTTACATGAGGCGTGGTCAATTGTGTTGAGGTTACAAACGGATTCTTCGATCTGTTTTCTTTTTGAGTCTGTTGAGAGGACCCCTCTTGTGAGCTACCACTACCAGAGTATTGTTGAGTGATGTTGCTCTTTTGAAAACCAGGCTTGGTGAGCTCCATTTCAGGAAGAGCTACATCTTTCGAGAGCATCTTCACAACCTGCTTCATGGATGGTCTTGTGTTTGAAGCTGCTTGCGTGCAAAACATGGCCACTTTAATGAAGCGCAATACCTCATTCTCTGGGTACTCTGCTAAATCTGGATCTACAATGTCTAAGAGTCTACCTTCATCCCGCAGTTTCCATGTCTGTAAATTTCAATCGTATACTTAATCATACAGAACAACGAAATGATACAGTAGTTCAAAGTCTCATTTTAGAATATTTGTGGGTGAGAGAGAGAAGAGGGGTACCCAGTCGACAAGAGGCATAAGTTCCTCTCCCCACGCTGATGTACCACTACTTCTGCCGCTTACAATTTCAAGAAGAAGCACCCCAAAACTGTAGATATCTGCTTTTTTTGTTAGCTGTCCCAGCAAGGAGTACTCGGGCGCCAAATAACCCCTGCAAGTGTACAAAGTCAACACTAGATTCAACGAGGAAATGCAGAAAATGAAGACAGATGAAGCTGTAGGTTCATAATAGTATGGCATCACATCATGCATCCATGATATAAGCCGTCAGTACACTTGTATTGTTATTTGTCCGCTCAATACACAAAGCTCACATGGAATTGCATAAAAGTTTTTCATTATATAAAAACCAAAGGATGAGAAGTTATGCTCACATTGTTCCTGCTACTCGAGTGCTGATATGAGTGACATTGTCTGGGAATAGTTTTGCTAATCCAAAGTCTCCAATTTTTGGATTCAATTGTGCGTCAAGAAGTATATTGCCAGCCTTAATGTCCCTGTGGATAATTTGTGGTTTAGCTTCCTCGTGAAGGAATGCAAGTCCTCTGGCCGTACCGATGGCGATAGCAGCTCTTTTTGGCCAATCCAAAGGAATCCTTTTACTCTTCGAACCTGGAACCGTTAAGCAAAAAAACTGTGTTGATTTTGTGCGTTTAGATGGAATAAAGCTCAAGAAAAATTCCAAGAAAGCATATAAATTTTGGGCCAACTTGAATGAGAGGAAGGACAAATTAACTAAACTCACAATAAGAAAGAGTCCATTTACTTCGGGCTCATTAATCTTATATTTGATCAAACTTATTTCATATAGAGCTGCCACCATGATGAAACTTACCAAATAAAGCACATGCTAAGCTATTGTTCTCCAGATACTCGTAGACCAGCATCCGATTGCTTCCCTCTAAACAGCATCCAATTAGTTGAACTAGATTTGGATGTCTAACATTTGTTATCGTGTCAATTTCCGTCAGAAACTCACGTGTTGCTTGAGAAGATTCAGCAGACAAAGTCTTAACTGCAACATATGTTCCGTCTTTTAAGGTCCCCTGAAACCAAAAAACAAGAACGCCAAAGGCATTTTAACATTGGAAGAAATCTCTCGTTGTCTTCGCATCACGAACGGTGATGACAAAGACAATGATGACAAAGGATCTAATCAACCCATTGTATGAAGTGTCATAATCTTACTTTATAGACAACTCCGAAGCCACCTACTCCCAGTTTCTTTGACGGATGGAAACTCTCAGTAGCAGACTTCAACATGCTATACGAAAACAGCCTTACATTTGTATTCATCTCTGAGCACAAACAATTGAAAAACAAGGTCAAGTAAGCTCAGTTATATGCAGGTTGATTCTGTTGCTTCAAAAAGAGGGAGAATAACAAAAATTAAGATCTATTTGCTGCCTAGAGAAAGAGAATGCTGCTGTAAACTACATGAAATCAAGAGCAATATATACTGTGAAAATTTCCCCTTAACATTTGACATAAGGCGAGGTCGTCAAATTCGCATCAAAAATTGGGCTAGAGAATGCAATGATGAGGTATAAATCCAAACATTTTCTCACAAATTGTTGAAGCAACTATATATACCAAATCAATTTCAAAAAGTTTTATTGAACCTACAGCCACAGTTCCTTCATTTTTTTAACTTTTTATGGTGTGAATTGAAGATTCCAATCAATACACTCATACCTTCTGCCTTTCTTTGGTTACTTCCATGCCTACCAAAGAAGCCACAAAGCTTCATCCCTAATTCCACAATGTCTCCCTGTTTAACAAAAAGAGAGATTGAGTGACTTTAAGAACCCAACTGTTCACTAACACTAAGCAGAGATATCAAAAACTCAAAATTCCTCCACCCCAACACAAAATCAAAAAACCAAAATGAATACCCAGAACAAAGAAGAATTGAACTTACAAAATTGTGAGTGGAGATTATTAAAATGCTAAGAAGCAAGGGATGATGAGATCATATCCAGCTCCAATCATACAGAAATGATAACCTAATTATTCTACTGAATTTGATCTAGACTAGTACTACTAGTGGAAGAAGAAGAAGACCTAAGGGGAAAAGTGGGTGTTTTTTAGGTGGAGTTAAATTAAAGACGGTTAAAAGTGTTCATTCTTTTAAAATCAGAAAACGGTTTGGTTTATATAGTTTTTCTCTGTTGTTAATAATGCAAGATTGTTACAGGGGCGGCATGATTTATTAGAGGGGTGGCATTGTGATAGTAATGTCCTTTTAGTTGGTTAGGAGATGTCCTAAAGGGGATGTAAATTGACTAGATTATCTTTTTCACCTTAAATCAACCAAAATCAAATCAATTTTTTTTAAACCTAATGAATCAGAAAAAATCAAATCAGTTTTTTTCATCATCTTCTTCATCTTCTCTTCTCCTCCATCAACCGTAACCTCCATTAAAACTGAAAATTTCATCGTCTTCGATTAATCGACGATGCGAAAAATGTTTGGAAAAACCCAATTAGGGTTTAGTTTATCGTGTTGGATTTAAGTTAATTTTGTATCAAAAATTAGGGTTTTGTATGAAAATTGAAATTGAAATTTCTGGTTGCATGTGAGTTACGGTTGGTAATAACTCAAATACGAACTGTAACTGTAGATTGGGTTGATGTTACGGTTGGTTTTAACTCAAATACCAACCGTAAGTTCTTAGTTTTGAGAAATATGTTCAGTTACGGTTTGTATTTGCATCATATTTATCAACCGTAATTGAGTTACGGTTTGTTACTCAAACAACCATACCAACCTTAAATAATCCTGTGTTTTAAGAATTTATCAAATAATGATTTACGGTTCAAAAGTTAAGTTGACACACCAACCGTAGTAGGGTAGTTACGGTTGGTCTCGATTCATTAGTTACCAACCGTAATTTAGTTACGGTTGTTGTCCAAATTTAATTACCAACCGTAACTGATTTTACAATTGGATCTTCCCCAAATTTAACCAGTTACGGTTGGTATTCGATAACTTACGAACCGTAACTAAGAGTTACGGTTGGTCACGAGCAAAATTGCAACCGTAAGTTCTTCTGAAAATTTAAAAGTTTTGATTTTGTTACGTACTTTAGATAATTTTGAGCGAGAAAAAGCTAATGGGAACTAATTTAGAAGTATACCGGGTCACTGGAATCACTCATTTTGGTTGAGTGAATCAAAATCTAGGATTTCACAAATATCACAATTTTTTTTGTCTTCTCCTCTAAACTTTTTTCTTTTTAACTCTAAAAATCTGATTTTGTTTTGATTTTGAGTTAATATAAGTGAAATTAATCATTAACACTAAACTTGATTATCATCACTAAACTAGGTTATCAATAACGAGGGTTAATTTATCATTTCCAATTTTTTTGATAAGGGACATCTTAGATGATCAAGTAATGACCATTTTTGTCCTATTAAAATACCGCCCCTCTAATAAAACATGCCGCCCCTACACTAAGATTGTAATAATGAAGAATGATGATAGGAACATGTAGGTCAAGATGGACGGCTAAAAGCGTGTTACTGTCATCTTGAAATGATCATGTTATAAAGAGCAACCTTCTTTAGTTAAGCTCAGCTCCTCCTGCTTTCTCCTCTATTTAACTTTTGGCGATCCCCAATGACTTTTTTGTTTTTGTAAAAGTACTGCCTTTTAAAAAAATGACTGTCGTTAAAATTGACGTTAAAATGTCAAAATTATGTCATTCTAATCATGTCAACGAATCCTATTGATTTTTTTATATATGGCTTTCTCGGCTTATCTCCCCTGAGCAAAGCCAGCCAACTTGATCAGTTACATCAGCTTCAGCTAAATTCACAAGTACTACAGAAGATGTACGAAAGAGAGTAAAAACATCATATTTATGACTGACGGACTGAGTTAAAAGAAGGGAAAGGTAACGAGGATTGATTAGTCAAGTTCAGAAGAAAAAAAAAAGTTTGTTCCAACACCAAGTGCATGTAACATGGGCAATACTCAGATTGAGATAACCCCTTAACTAAAACTGGTCATGGTATAAACTAGCTCATCATTTTCTACTGTTACTTCTTTTCTTTCCTTAAATCCAAAATACAATAAAAAATGCTGGTAGTGTAATAAATGTAGACTAAAGACTTGTTGAAACTAGACAAAAGTAGATTGAGTTGATCTCTTCAAACACAGACCAGATCAAACCCCAATCTGAATGAGCATGCGTACCTGGTACTTCCAGACCAATAATGAAGTATATTGCCGTTCTTGATATTGTCAATCTCAGTTCAACACCGGCAATACCACAAGCCAAAATGGTGCGATTTGTACCGACAAAAACAAAAAAGTGACGGATACTGTTTCAATTTCCGTTATTGACTTCCGGAAATAAGATTGACCTCTTATCGGAAATAAAAAATACTGTTGGGATTCAAATTAATTAGTAGTTGAATCTTTAGATTCCATATTCTTTTTCTTCTCTCGTTTCAGGTCTTTCAACTGGACTTTTTCAACCTGCTATGTTCATTGTGTGTGTCATCCTTAGCGCAGCGGAGACGCTAATTAAATTATCCTGCACAGCTTTTATATTAAGCAAACGTGCGGGCATCTAATCTAATTCAACGAAAATGACTTAAGCTATCATTAATCTAATCAAATTCTCACAAATACATAAGCTCTTCGTTTCCCCAGCAGTTTATCCGACAAACGCAAACGACGAAAAAATAACACCAAAAATACAAAACGATTGATGAGCCTCTGCTGCTCCAGACTCCAGTCTTTGACTTCGCAATCAGAATAGTATTACAGTTAACAAATAATTTTGTAGCCTTAAATGAAAGAAGTTATGTGCACCATAGCTGAAGCAAGCCTATTCCTATACTAGCAGCCCTAAGAGGATGACCGGTACACGTAAACTACTAGAGAGCAGCCATCCAATCGACCACATCACCATGGGAAAGCCCAGGTTTGATCATGATCAGGACAGGATCTGACGTCTTGGAGTCGTAAATCAAAATTTTCAAATAGGACTGCTCTTATATAACTGCAAACATCCCTAAAAATGGTTGGCCTTGATCATATTTCATGAACGATAGTATTGAAACAAAAGTTCTCGGTTCTAACCATTCACATTAACTTGAAATGAATAAACAGTTCCAAAGCAGGGTGAGAACAACAGCTATTGTTGTTGTGCCTTAAATTGCACCTCGTGCACCTAGACATCTTTAACAAAAACCTAAATGATGCAGTACTTCTTCAGAAGCCCTGACCACAGATCTGCCAAACCATTTATGAATCATCTTTTCTCACTTTCATGGTGGGTCATAAGTCCGGCGGCTTGTCTACTTCTTTTTAGGAGAATTACCAGTCATTATTATTCAGTATTGACTCCAAACAGTGGCCTCTAGGACCTTTTAATTCTGCAGTCCAGGTTCCCAGTACTCAGCACTCGTTTGAGCTAAGGACGCTTGCAATCCCTACATCTCGTATGCACTGGCAGATCTACTCTAAAATAATGGGACTTTTACCGATCATAAAACAAAACAGTGGGACTTCATAGAAGATAAAGAAAACAGTGCTCGCCCAAAATCAGGCTTCGGATCATTATGCAAGGCCATGTAGGCCACAATATTAAATTGCAAACACAAACGCCTAGACCACTCACACCCATAGACTTTTCCCGCCAAGTATGAAAATTTCAACTGACATATCAAGCTTTTAAAACAAAAAGGCAATGACTCGAAATAATTTAAAATTTAATGCGATTTCAAATATCTAGAAAGAGTTGAACTGAAGAAAGTAAACACAAGCTATACAATCATTAAAATCTAATGTGAGATTTTGCACCTATCTTGTAGACTAGTTTCCACAGCCAATCATTATAAATAAAAAATGGGCTACTGTGGTCAATGAAAAACGATTTTGACCATGCAAGGGTCAATTATCAACCAGCCATGACTTATATGATCTAGAGGGTAAAATATCAAATACTTGACCAAATCACTAAGGTCCAGGGTTATACATAAGTATGTAATTCTTTAAAATCAAAGTTGAAAGTGCCATATTTGATTGATATCCTGATTCTGTCAACTCACAAAAATATTTGCAGAATCCAAGTTAAATCCTTACAGGTAAATTCCATAGTAAAAAATTGAAGTGGTTCTCTCTCTGTAAGTTATTGAAATGTTTTTGATAGCCCAAGATATGTGGTGTTCTTGATGCAAATGCAACTGCTGGTATTAGTCAAGTATTTAACCCATCTGAACTACTTCACCATATAGTCTGGTATATGGATTATGGTCCCCAGCTTCAAAATCCGGATTGAGCAGATTCAAGAAAATAGGACAATGGGTTTTCAATGTATGACAGCTAACACAATACTTACCTTGAATTGTTCAGCACATAATCAAATGCTGGTGTAAGGATTACCCGCCATAACACTTTAATGAAGATAATGATGTAACTTGTTCCAGGATGTTATATGTCCCAATGAACATTTCAGGTCCTTGAATTCGTTAAATATTTGACAGCAAGGTGATATGCATCCGTAAACAACAATCAACAAAGAGGTCATACCTGGCTTGTTTTTACATAAGAACTTCAATGGTTTCCCACAGATTTGAAATTTCCCTAACTAACAACCTGATCAGCTTCCTTGAGTTCATCGACCTGATAAAGACATCAATCAACACGTAAGAATCCCACAGCAGTTGATCAGTTATTCTGGCACGTCAGAACTTTTTAATGAACATGTAACATACCCATACAAACAGGCCGTACCCAGAAAGCCCTGGTTCTTGGGGAAGTGGTTTCCTGGTCATCTGAAATTGATTGCAAGCCCACATAGAACTCCGCATAAAGTGTGAGTGTTTTGCTCGGCTACTTTTAACTAGGATCAAGTGATATGGTTTTAAATACCCTGCCTGTATTAACTATGAAGAATGCACAATCACTTTTAGCATGTGTTACCAATAGTCCATACAAGAACAATGGCCTCCTTTGAAATGATGGAATCGATAGCGATCTCGCAATAATATTTCTCTGTCATAGACCCTAGATATGAGTTTAGCAACAGAGTGACAATCCCCACAAACCCGAAGATTCTTCACTACACGAATTAGTGCAGGTGAATTTGTACTGATAAGTCCATAAGCTATCGCTAACTTTTCACTATGAAGGTATAGGGCTTGCTCCTTCACATCTTCGTCTTCTATATCCTGAAGTACCTGGGACTTGTTTGGCACATACCCAACTGATTTCAATCGTGATGCTATCTCCTCTAACTTAGTATAGATCATCTTCGACCAAGGATGAGAGTTATCTCCAACAAGAAACTCATGGATCACGCCATCCACCTCAATCAAGCTACAACCTGGTTCTTTTTGAATTCCAGCATCTCTCATAACCTTTCTTAACCGTGAAACCTCTTCCCATTTACCACACTTTGCATATACATTTGACAGAAGCACATATGCTCCATGATTCCTTGGTTCCAACTCAAGTAACCGTTTACAAGCATGTTCAGCTAAGTCAACATTTCCACGAGTCCTACATGCTCCAAGAAGTGCACCCCATACAGAAGCCCCAGAAACAATTGGCATCCTCTCTATCAATTCCATGGCTTCTTCTAAGAGGCCAGCGCGACCTAAAATATCAACCATACATGCATAATGCTTTGTTTGAGGTGTAACTCCATACACCGGAAGCATTTGATTGAAATATATCCTACCTTCCTCTACTAATCCCGCATGGCTACATGCACATAACACATTTGTAAAGGTCACTTCATTGGGCTTTACCTTGGTATTTTTCATATCCAAAAACAGATCAACCGCTTCCCTGCCACGTCCATGCATTGCTAACCCTGCTATCATGGCACTCCAAACATACACATCCTTCCTCTCTGCAAAACGGAAAACCTCGAGTGCCTTCTCTAGATCCCCACACTTGGCGTACATATCAATGAGGGACGTTGTGAGATGACAATTCAATTTGATACCCTGTTTTTTCATGTATACATGGATCCATCCCCCTAAATCTGTTGCACCCAACTGAGCACAAGCTGAAAGTGTACTCACCAAAGTGACCTGATCAGGTTTTGCTTTCCTGCTCATCTGTAGTTCATTGAAAATACCCAGTGCCTGCCTTGGCTGACCACTCTGCTCATAAGCTGAGATCAGGGAATTCCAAGCAGCAATATCTTGACTTGGCATCTCATCAAAAACTCTGCGAGCAGCATCGAATTCCCCAAAACTTGCATACCCGACCAGCATCGTAGTCCACGAGACAGTGTCTTTTTCAGGCATTTTACCAAAAAAACTTTTAGCATCTTCAAGACTACGACATTTAATATACATATCAAGCAATGCATTATTCAAGATCAAATCTCCTTCTATCCCATTCTTCCGAATATAAGCATGAACCCACCTCCCAAATTCCAAGTTCGATTTCTTTGAACAAGCAGAAAGAACACTAACCATAGTCACATCGTTTGGCTTCATATTCTCTTCCTCCATATCTCTAAACAACTCTAAAGCTTCATCAGGATAATCCGCCTGAGCAAAAGCAGTAATCATAGTATTCCAAGAAACAACATCTCTTTCAGGAATCTTCAGAAACAGTTTGTAAGCTTGATTCAAATTCCCACACGCAGCATAAAAATGAATCAAAGAGTTAAGAATATAAACATCAGAATCAAGTGAAGCTTTAACAGCCATCCCATGAAAAACTTCTCCTTGTCTCAAATCTGATACTTCCGAAGCAGCTTTAATCAAAAAAGGAAAAGTGAACTTATTCGGACGATCAGGACACTCAAGAAGCATTTGATTGAAAATGTGAATGGTCTGAGTAGGATTAGAGCTTGACGCATAAGCACGAATAAGTGTGTTCCAAGTGTAACGATTTGGTTCCGGAATTTGATCAAATACCTTACGTGTGTAATCAAGATGTGGTTTAAAACGAGAAAGTGCACAGATTGTGATGAATCTGCTAGCTGAGAAAGGGTCAAACAGTAGACCGATACGAAGCATTTGAGCATGGATTTCCTTTAAATGAACTGTACTTGAACATTGATCGATTAAGGTTAGTATAGAATGGTCTGCAGAGTATTGGTTCGGATTGTTGTTTATGACTCTTGGTTTTGTGTTATATATCTGATTGTTTGTTCTGAAATTAGGATTTGGTAGAGAAATTAATTGGGGATAGGAAACAGCCATGGAGCTCTTGGTTTAGTTTCTGAGTGGCCGTTAAAAATGTTATGAGCGACTGTTTGCTCTGTTCATGCCTTCATGGTTGTATGTTCTGTGAAATGTGAATAATTTAAACATGTTACATGTACAAGTGGAGTGCACGTGAACTGCACGTCGGCAAACAAAATCTTTTGTATCTTCCATTTATAATAGGAATTTGAGTAATGTTTATCTTTCTCTTAAACTTGTTTATTCTGCACTTCTCTTTTAATGAGAATTTGGGTAGTGTTTATCTTTGTCCTACAAATCTTTACTATTATAAAGCCAAGAGGTCATTTAAGGGTTTTTTACAAACGTAAACAAAATTTGTCAAATTTCCATTTGAAGAACTGATGGCTTGCTCTTCTTCTTACCTATTGTCACAACGAAATTTTTTTGCCTAACATGAAAACAGTTTACTTAAAATGCTGATTTTATTGAAAACGACAACCGGCCCTGTTCAAAAGCTATAATTTTGGTGACGATATATTTGTGGTGGCCGAAGTGGTGCTGGTAGGGCTGAACATGGTTTCGGTTTTTCGCTGGAAACGGACCGAACCAGATCAACTAGGAAGAAACCAAACCGAATCATTTACTAATGGATTGGTTATGGTGTAGAAAGTGAAAAATCGATAGTGTTGGTTTTGATTTGGTTTGACCTCTAAAATCGAACCAAAAATCATTGTAAAACCGATTAATTTTTAAACTTAGTTTCTACCTTGATTAACAAGTATTAGATTCTACCCATTGATTTAGAAGATATATAGAAATCCTAAATCTAATATTTCAGTATGATATTTTCCCTCTTTCTCTTTCTCCTTCTCTCAGTCGCCTCCCTTCTCCACCCCTAACTACAGCAGTCACTGCTGCTACTCGACTTTCTTCTTCCTTTCTTCATTCTTTTTTGTTTATCAGTAACTAAATTAAGATATATTATATATCTTCTTTTGATCTCTAGATTTAGAGTAAACTTTAACTATTCTTGATATTTTTTTATTTATTTTCTTTGTCTGTAAATTTGTGTAAACCAATACTATCGGCAGCTACGATTTTTTTATCTGTAAATTTGTGTATCTTTTTTTTTTGAATCGTTTGACATAACTATTGGTTAACCAAAAACCACTGGGAAAAACCGAAACCGGCTGGAACCATTTAGAAACCAAACCAATGGTTAATAGATTGGTTTGGTTTAGATTTTTAGAAACCGATAGTATTGATTTCGGTTTCGGTTTGGCTAGAAACCGAACCAAAACCGACCATGAACAGCCCTAGGTGCTGGTGCTGTGTGCATACTCTCAATTTTTTTTTAGGACACATACATATTTAAACGCGTTAACTGCATAATAATAATTTTAGGCGAACATACATACAAAAATTCAGCTGTTATCTCATTTATCCCGATCCTACAATGTTAGCAGCTAACCAAATAATGAACCCATTTCATATGTGAGCAATACTGACCATTCGTCTATACATGTCCAAAGACGGATGACAACCACTTAAGTGAACACATGGCTTACATTTGTCTTCGAGTTCTTTTGTACCTTGAGACTAAAATATCCATTAATAATTAAATTAATTTTGTGCCGAGTTGTCTGTCTAACGTGGTTTCATTTTCTACTCCCATTCCCATTACCTCTTAACTCTCTCCTCCTCCTTTACTAACAGCAGTTTCAGCTTTGTGGTAGTACTACAATTGATGCTGGTTTTCATAATAGAGCTGAATCTGAAGTAGCTGGGGTTTGTAATTTGAATTCGATTTTTGGGATTTGGGTTAGAATCTCAACCCTCGTTACATAACTCCCTAATGAAATCAGTGGTAGAGATTGAAATGTTACGTACACATCCGTTAAGGAGTGTGCACAAATTCAGACTCACCTTTCTAGTCCATTTAGATCGATGGAGTTCCAATTTCAATGACGGTTTTTCCATATATACCCTTGTTTATATGTAACATAGATAACATAAAATTTAGTTAAATGTGAGATGGAGATCCATAGATCTTTGATTAACTATTTGTATTGGGATAAGATAAAAATAAATTAAGAAAGTAAGAGAAAGTTTATGATAACTAGATCTTTTCTTATTCTAAAGAAATACTCATTCACCATTAACTATTTGTTAGTTTGGCCATCCGTTTTTGTTGTTTGTTCATTCTCCGGTAGATTATGGAATTCACGACCAACGTCATCTCAAGCTTCCGATAAAATTCGTCGTCCAAAGTATTTAATCGTGAAGACCAAAAATATTTGTAGAAATTACATATATATTACACTTGCTTCTATCAACGGTGCCCAAATGGTGCAACCTTTTGGCAAGAAAAATTCGAAATTGTTTTGTGAAGAAATGATAGTGACGGATTGCCGTAACGTTTCGGCACTATCAAGTATCAACAAAAAGGTTGGTCGATATGTAGTTGCGGTTATGCAATTGCATCGATGCGCAAGAAGCGGTGAAACTGAAGCTAGTGTGGTAAGAATAGTCAAAATGAACTCAAAAAATTGTCCTAATTTTTGCTAAATTCAGGAACGAAGTGGCAAAAATCGCGTAAAACTGGTTTCCAATTCAAAAGTTGTTTCACCATCTTGATGGAGCTGAATAGATTTAACCCATACTTTGTCGAAAGGTAGGTACAGTGATCAAGTACCGACTAGATCTCCATATTCCCCTACTTCACAAACATTTCAAAATGGCGCACCATATACTTCACATGTGACCAATCCATCGCGCTAAACTGGTTTCCAATTCAAAAGTTGTTTCACCATCCTGATGGAGCTGAATAGATTTAACCCATACTTGTCAAATGGTAGGTATACTAATCAAGTACCGACTAGATCTCCATATTCCCCTACTTCAAAAGCATTTCAAAATGGCACACCATATACTTCACCTTAGACCAGTCCACCCCAAGAGGTTATACTGAAAATCAGATCAATCATATTCCAAACTCAAAGTCCATAACACTACCAAAAAGCGACGAATAGCAGGATAGAAAAAACCAAAATTAACAAGAAAACTTGCCCAAGATGGTGAATCTTCATCAACTTAGTTTAACATGGGCGAGTACATAGATGACAAGTGTCTGATATAACAAGCAAGATCATCACAGTTTGGCTTTATGGGAAAATAGCTTTTGAAAAGTTGTCTTTCACGTGACAAATGTTATAATATAACAAGAATAAAACTTTTTCCAAGAACACTTCAAATAGAATCAACAACAACAAGCATTATGCTAAGTCATATGGTCTTCTAATCTGGCATCTAGGACAACCTCCTCAGTCCAATAGCACTGCTGATCTAGCATGCTAGTCGAAGAATCAAACAACAAGGATGCGCTAAATCGTTCAACGCAATAACTTTTTGCACTTTTAGCTTAATGAAACAGTGCATGACCAGTCAAACTGGTTAACTGCGCTGAACCATTCCGCAACTGCGCTGAACCAAACAGCGCAGCCAAAAACCCCATTTCACCAACAGAAGTCGACATTTTCTTCATTTGTTCTTCATTTTTTTTCTCCGCCAACAACTGCGCATGTTTGAATCGATCTCGATTTTTTCATCATTTTGTCAATTCCCTCTGTGGGTTTGATCAACATCAAGATTGGAATCATTTGATGGTGGTTTGGTTCGATTCCGTCCATAAAATCGGTTGGGGTAAGAAATTTAAATTTTAGGTTTTAAGTTTTATGATTTGGTTATGATGATATTTTGATGAAATTGATGATTGATATAAGATGAGTTGGATGATTTAGATGATATGTGTTACAATCCATGATTGAAATTGATTTTTAAAATTTTGGGGGTTTAATTTGATTATTTGTGATGAAGAAAATGAAATTTTCATTATTTGTGATGAAAATGAATGAAAAGTTGTATGATTAGTTTGTAGGTAAATTTGTATAATTTGTATGTTTATTCGTGATGAAAATTTATATGATATTTGCTTGATTATTTGTTATGAAAATGAATGAAATTTGTAGTTAAATTTGTATGAAATTTAATTAGTCTTGTGATTAATTTTTATTGCTTTCGTTATTGATCGTAGTATGAGTATGGACGATTTTCAAGATGGTTTGGAAATAGTATCGACAAAGAATAAAGATCACCATGTATGTAACGATGTTATGGTGATCCTCGAAATATAAACTTTAGAAGTAGCTTGAAATAGGTTGAGTGTTATATAAAATTGTAGTGAATAATAATCCTCCAGCACAACCATACTGTGATTGTTGTGGATTTTCTTCTGTTTTGGTGCTTGATTTCGCCAATACAGATGGAGGCTTAGTTGAAGCCATAACTGAGAGATGGTGGGAAAAAACCAAGAGATTTGATTTTAAGGAGTTTGAGCTTGGCATCCTTCCTTTAGATTGGTACATGTTAACGGGGATTCCCACTGGTGACCCTAGTAAACGTCAAGTAGTTATGCCGTAGTTGGGTAGTGAGCTAACATATGATGTCATGGATGATATTTATTTCCCAGATTTCAAAAATCATGGTACATGGAACTCTAAAACTAATTCCATATCCTTGGCTACCTTGAAAAACTACATTAAAAGTAGAGAAAACCTAGACAACAGTGGATGTGCAGAGCTATTGACACGAGCATTCTTTCTTTGGTATTTTGGTCATTTTCTTCTTGCGGATGCTAGTGTAAGAGTGGATAAACGTTGGTGAATATGATTGGGGTATAGCTTCCTTAGGTAATACCTATAAATTTCTTGACGAACGTTGTCTTTGATACTCGATACTCCCAACCTACCCGTGATTACTTGTAGTGTTTATGAAAACATATGGGATGTTATTTCTTTTTTATGGAGTTTTTTTTTTTGATGGAGTGTTTTAAGTGATTTTGTTTTATGGGGTGTTATTTATTATGGCGTGTTTGAAATGCTTTTTTTTATGGAGTGTCTTAACTTTTTATGAAGCTTTTTGTTTTCGTTATATTAGGTACATTATGCAGGGAGCTTTGAGAAGAATTTTGTTCGGTCTTCCGGATGATGAAGATGATACGGAACAAAATGTTTTAGCAGTGCCTGCGATTTTGGAGTCACCGAGGAGGAAAGGAATACACCAATCCATCCCGAATGAAGTCAAGAACCATCAGAGGGTGCACATAAAACGTGTAGATGTCGATGCACGTATGATGCAACAATACTTCAACTCCAATTGTATGTATGGGCCAAAGAAATTCAAAGGTCGATTTGCTTTGCTTCGTCCCTTTTTTCTGAGAATTTTAGAGCAAGTTTGTGATTATGACCATGATTTTCGCCAAAAAAACGGATGCTTGCGGTATTCCTGAGCATGCTCCATATATGAAAATGGTTGTTGTCATGAAACATTTTGCCAAAGGTATTGCACCAGATTCCTTAGATGATTACACACAAATGGGAGCAACCACTATCTACTTTTATGCTATGGAGTTTATGAATACAATTATTTGGATTTAAAATGGCCGATACATGCGTCAGCCTACCGCTCAAGATACTGAAAGGATTTTTGCATAAAATGAAGCTCGTGGATTTCCTGGGATGTTTGGTAGTGTCGATTGTTTTTACTGGGTACGGAGAGAATGTCCAGTGTAACAAGCAAGATCCCACGTGGGCTATAAGTCAAATCCCACGGTTGGTCTGCAGGCGGTAGCTTCATATGATAGATGGATCCGACATTCCTATTTTGGGTTGTGTGGGCAGAATAATGACCTTAATGTCTTGCATGCTTCGAGTTTGTTCGATAAACAACTTAATGGTGTAACACCTCTTTGTCATTTTCAAATCAGTGTCAGAAACTACGACAAGGGGTACTACCTATGAGATGGAGCATATCCTAATAGAATTATGGAAGAGTTCGTTAAAAGATGGCCTAGTGGTGGAAATATGGACAAAAAGTCATTGCAATCAAGGTGTAACACGCTGAGAGCCTAAGTGAGGAGATATATTTCATGCATTAAACCTTACTTCCGGAATAGACCTACGGGATTGAGGGAAGCCGATTATCTAAGTAGCTGAAATATTTTTGATGTTTTTGATTATTTTTCTAAAGAGTGAGACACTAATATATTTTTTTCCCAGTACCGCGAAGGCAAAATGAATTATGAAGCAGAAGTTAAGAGACCTTGGAGACATGAATCGGTTTCCCACCTCCTGAAGACCTATCAACCAGACTACAATCCAGAGGTGAATGATGATGATGGGCATGGTTAATAAACATTTAATTATTGATTGTGTAAATTAGGTGTAGGAAAAAAAAGGTCAAACTCTGTTGGCGTTGTATGGTTCAGCGCAGAGACGCAGTGCGTTTCCATTCAGTGAAATTATCTGCTACTAGTTCACATGCGAGATATATCTAGAAAGTGAAGTAGTATTAAAAAATAGACAACGCTTTTTTTCTATTCTGCAATGCTTTATGGCTAATCTAATAGCCAAAGCTAGCCCATAGGACTTAGTCTTATGACAAACAAAATTTAATAAAATTTAAAAATAATTGGATGTACAACCAATACCACAATCAATCCACAATGAGGAAGACGATGCCTTTGAAGATGATGAAGAAAATACCTACAATTGTGGTTGAATTGCTTTGAAATTTGGTTATTAGTTTAAGTTAGTTTTCAATTAAATATAGTTTAAGTTATGCTGAAATATAGTATTTAATTTGAAATTATTCTTAAATGTGTTATTTAGTTTGAATTCGTCATGTTTAAATGCAATAGTTGTCCAAAATTTAAATGTTAGAGTCCACAGTTTCATTAAATCTTCATTCAAATTACATAAACTAAATAAAATAGTTAAAGCAAAACAACATTTAAATTCATAAAGATCAAGGTACTTTAATTGGACCCGCATTAAGCATCATGTCTCCTCTTTTGTCCCAAAGATGCATAGTGGAATCCCGTCTAAGTTGCTGATGGAGAATTAAGTTTTGAATTACGTCAATGGAAAGTCTATATTCTCTTGCAAGATGATCATGGAACACTTCAAGATCAGGATCCAAATCTCCGTCCGGATAACTAGCCGGGTAAGATCACGTCGGGTTTACTCGATGACCATGTTATGCAAAATTATGGAAGTGAGCATAATTGTGTTAATTTCTTGAAGATCATGAAAACGATATGGCCTACAAACAATAGTGAACTTCCTTTTCAAGACTCCAAATACGCGTTCAACATTCTTCCTCATAGCCATTTGTTGCATGTTAAAATATGAAATACTTCATATCCGCTGAATGCATACCCTGACCGCTCTGATTGTAGGCTTGAATAAAGTAGACCATTGTGGATAGATACCGTTTTCCAGACAATATCCCTGAGTATATACTAGCATAATTCCAGGAAAAGTGATACTTTCACATTTTCAATTTGGTATTTTTATGAAAAAATGAAAAAGTAAAAATATCAATTTTTCTTAAATGGAATCAGTAATAGATTGTTCTATTTTGTATATAAAAAGGACCTCAATTATTTATTTTTAAATCGATTATTTTGAAATCGACGATGTTACTTTTTTTCTGAACCAATTAGCAAGTTTCCAACTAAATGGGTGGGAATAAAGGAATACTATGCAAAAAGGAAAGAGCAAAAAGGCCACTCAAAACAAAATTAAATGTAAAATTTTACATCCCACTGGGAAACTGACGTGAAAATCAACAGGAATGGATCATATGCAAACCACAATATCCGCATACTTTGTTCTCATTAAGACTCTTTAAGAACCTTAACGACTAAACTTTCCAGAACTGAAAATTCAGACTACATAGTTGAACAAGAACGTGTTTTACTTCATATTCCAGATCCGCTGTTATTAGTAAGTCATACAACAACATTTATCTAATCAAATAAGCGCTAAAATAATGGGGGGAAAATTCTGAAACTGTAAGTCTGTAACCAATAAAAGTAATAAAAGCAACAAGTTATATATAAAATTAACCACCTAATGTTCATAGATATAACCTTGAATAATTGATGTCAAGAACTGTGAAGTCCAAATCTAAAATAAATCACTATCATATAAAACAACGCGTGCATTTGAAATAGACCATTTAATATCTATTGTAAAGTCTGAATTTGTTTCTTTTTGAAAGCTTATATATAATCGAAATTAATGACTATTAACTAGAAAAACAGATATGGAGAAAAGTTTTGTAGAACTCAAAAATAATACTTCTTTATCACAAATATAATATCTTGGCACATCAATCTTCTTCTACTGACTCTTTAAGAATATGAAACAAGTGATATAATACCATAGAAGAAGAATTTTATAGATCGGTCAATGCGATCTAAAAGTTCATTTGATTATACTCGCGTTATAAAATATGCAATAACTAGGTGGAAGTAGAATGTTAGGTCACCATTTATTAAAACTATACATGATAACACTACATATCTTTTGTTGAAATGGAATCAGTCCTCGTATTAACATACCACTGAACAGGAATAAACATAAGAAATTATGCAGTAAAATAATTCAGCCATTGTAAAACGCAGCTCCTTATGTTCCTTATCATAATATCTTAGACAACAGTTCAACCACTATGAAATGCAGCTTCTTATGTTCCTTATCATAATATATTAGATTTCCCCGTGATCGTAAGATTTTAACTATGTCGTATTAGGTTCAATACTTAAATACATTAATATCAAATCGTACTTAGTGAAAACACCATCATCATACATAGAAAAATCATCATCCTCTACAGCTTCAACATACATAATATAAATTGACTTTGCATGAAGAAATTATAGATACTCTTACTATTATTAGGCTAATGGATTGGACTCTACTTATATTTATTCTAGTCCCATGCATATAAAAAAGAATAAGAGGCAGGCTTTCCAGAATATCAAACCGGAGAAAAGAAACTCAAAAAGTCTTAGTTATTGTGTATTTTTATGGTGGTAAGTTGTATATTACTTCCGATAGCAGATTAAGTCGTACGCTTGTTCTTCCTACGACTAACAAGAGCATAAAAGGAATTTCTTATATTCCTGCCACCAGTGAAGGATTTCGTCTTAAGGTCGAAGAGGTTGGGGAGAAGTAATATCCTGTGAAGGTTTCATAGTTGCTTTTTCCGGAAATACGACGTAGCCCACACATTGTGCACGGATTTCAAAGAAGTTTGGAGAAAGGGTCTTGATATTTGTGAAAAAAACTAGAGAATTTAAACAAATCCAGTGAGAATTCACGTAGTATGATGCATTATGTAACATCTCAATTATCAAAACTTTAGAGTTTTCACTCAATTGCAAACTCAAGAGCAGGGTCTTCTCATAGTTCCCGGAGGCTCTAGGCAGATTCCAAATTTGGGCTTTTTATGTGTCACCAATACGCTCAATATTTTTTTTTCTTAAATAGTGTTTATACATACATGAAACTAGTAATGAATGGTTGCATACACAATCTTTAAAGTATGATTTTCCACCAAACAACATTCTACTGTGTCCCTCCTATTAATGTTTATCTATATCTAATATATCAAGATCTTCTTTTCTTGGTATTAGAGAAAAATTTTGAACCGATATTTATTTTTCATATGATTTATTGAATAAGGGATTTCATTTCTTAAAAATTCTTACCAAAATATCCGGGTTCATAACGATATTATATGCGGAAAAAAATATTTATACGAAAAGAAAATGAATCATATTGTAATTTGTATCAGAAAAGGTATATGTAATCATCAGCAAAAACGAAAGTTCGTATTATGGCACATTGTTTTTTTACACATATTGACAATTAAGTTAATTAGTAGTAATGTAAATAGTAACTGTATTCATATGCTGTAAAGAAATTTCATATGAAAAAATAATTATTCATATGCACTCAAATGCAAGAAAATAAATCGTTTTATAAATTTCACTTGTGTAAACTAACTTTTTCAAAAATATATCGTTCTTCAATAATTTAAAAGTGGCGCAATCTGTATATATATATACAACCAAATTTGGTTTTGCAAATCCTAAATTTGAAATCGCTTTAGGTTTATGAAAGTGTGGGTAGATGTTAGTTAAAAGAATTTTAATGCGTACAGATGGATTAACAATTTATAATATTGGTGCACATTACCTCCATTTTATTTTATTGATGTATACGAATAAGACTAAGCACGTCTAATAATAGGTGATAGAATAATATCAAAATTCATCGACTCAAGCTTAAATATTAATATATATTTACAATCCCGTTCAAGAAGATGTTTTGAATTCTACTTCTCTCTTATGAGTTCACAAACTCATCACTTGAGTTCACAAACCTAAAAACCTAATGTGTAAACTTACTAAACTATTGGCTCTGGACTCATGCATTCTTCTATAATTTTCAATGCGAACTTTTCACACGCTTACAAATCACTTTTTCTTAGCTAATTCCTTTGAATGGAAAGTTTTAATTTTTTTCTAAGAATTTATCTTGATTTAGATTCAAACTTTTAGATATTCTTTTATATAGTTGCCTCTTAGTACACATTGTTTGTTCTTAGTAGTTTGGAGTTATCTTTAGTAGTAATTATTTTCATAGAATTTACTTGAGCTAACAATTGTCTACAACTTCAAACTATGGAAAGAACCTCATTGCAAGTCTAACTCTCACCAAAGAAATAATTTTTTGTATCGAAGGAAACAACTTAGAATTAACAATCAGAGAATCGACTATGGTTGTAAGAAATTCATTATTACACCTTAAGCAACACATCCTTGTTTAGTTACTTTATAATACTGAAAACTCAATTCCTACACGCTTGTGTATCTTGTTGAAAATTTTGTCCTCGAAATACCTTGGATGTCTGTGATCTAAGGTTCGACTTTGAAAGACTTCACCTCGGATTCATGAAGCACGGGTAAAACCTATCTTCAAAAGATAGGTAGTTTCGTAACATGTGTTTGTATTTATTGTGTTTGTAATTATTGTCTATTCTTAGGTCATTCTCTTCTGATATAAAGTCTTTCAAGAATTACTGATCAAATCCAGATTTGATAGAAAAGTTAAAACACCATTGAGTATAAAATTTATCTATTGAAATCATTTTTATAAGTTTTCCATGATAATTTATCTTGGACTTTGATCAAGATTGATATTTTTGTGTTGATAGTTGATTGGGTATCCTTATAACTTTTGAAGAGATTAAACCCTAGCCTTGGAGATTTAGATTCGTCCAAATCAGGGAATATATTTATGTCCCCCTGATCTAGCATCAGAAAGGAAATCACTGGCGTCATGTTGGAGGATAGCGCTAGTCTTCACGACGAACTACGGCGAAACTCTTAGGGATGTAAAGGACATCAGTCAGGGGAATAAAGAGCGCAGGTTCTTGCGAGAATCGAGAGACTCAGCGGAATAACTACATCAAAATAACGTGGATGGTTCATTCTTTCTCAACTACATTCCAGACTGAAGTCTTATAATACTGTTAGAGCATAGCTCGGTCGACCTCGCATGCGTTGATATATTAAGCATGTTTGTCAATGTTAGTGATCAAAACTATGAGTCTTGATTTCTAGTCTACATAGCTAAGTCTCGGACTAGGATAGAAAAGTCTAGTTGAGCTCAAAGACTTCATGGCGATTCATCATACAACGACGAAGATCTACTCAAGAAACCGTGGAACTTCATCAACAAAAAGGTATGTGGAGACTTGAACTTTTCTATCACTCAAAAGTCTATCTATTCTATCTCCTACTTCTTATGAGACAAAAAGTCGTATGCTATATAGACTGGATCATACACATTTGACATTTCGAGCTGAGTATTCATTACTTATCTTTTTCTCGAAATCGTGTGTTGGTAAAGCGTTTCGCTTTGATCAAGTTTACCTTCACCTAGTGACGAAAGTCACGAAAAGTTTCAATTACTTTGAGAATTGATCTGACGTGAAACGGTCTGTGAATAACGGCTATATAACGTCCTCTGAGAATGTCTCAATGATTGGAATGAGAGTTTAGATTACATAACCATGTATTCCTTAATCCGAAGTTTTCGAACTTTATTGATTGACAGAAAACGGAGGAATTGGCTTTGCCAAGTCCGCAAACCCAGTCCGCGAACTGACGGAAGTTCTCTCACCGAGAATTTCTGCTAGGATTTTCCAAAAACTCATTTGTGTGTTTAGTCCGCGAACTCAGTCCGCGACTGGCGGAAGTCTCTTTGCCGAGATTTTCTGCTGAGTTTGGAAAACTCTGTCGGTTGCCTTAAGTCCGCGAACTTTCTTGTGAGCTTAAGTGGTTATGATTTAAAGATGTGCTCGGAACATGAATGCTTTATGCAAACCGTGGCTATAAAGTTCATGAGCCGATTCATCGAATCGAATCATCTTTGTTTCAATTGTGTTTTGTGTAGTTACATAAGATCTCATAGCAATTGAACAACTCTCTAACTAGTTCATTTGAGTCAATTGAACTAGTTATGGTGAAGAAGAACAAGGTTAATACGAAATGCTCATATGGTTAACCTTTTGGGTTACTATGTTGAAACAACCTACATGTACACGTTTGGGCATGGTTTTCACAAACCCAGTAAACGTCTACCCAAGTGTGTGTGACAAGCTAAGTTTTCGATCTAATGGTTGAGAAATATTAGCTTGAATCTAAATCAGGTTTTCATCTAACGGTGAATATGGATTGCTTTGTAACTAAGGCAAAACCCTGATTTGAGGACTATATAAAGGAGACATCTAGCATTATGCAAAACTAATCCCCACACGTCTGTGTGATACTAGTGCGCTCGCTAGAGTCGATTCTCCTTTAACCTTTGGTTTTCTTCTCTAAAACCAGGTTAACGACTTAAAGACTTTATTGAGATTGTGAATCCAGACCGATACTACTTTTATCGTAGTCGTGTGATCTGATATTGCATCTTCTATCATACGAGTACAATCTTTGATTGGCTTGAGATCGTGAGAGTTCTCCGATAGGAAAAATAAAGAAGTCACAAACATTTTCGTCTCCCTGTTTGTGATTCCTCGACAAACCGCTTGTGTAGTCAAGAAGGATTGTTGAGAGTTGATTGATTAATCTTGGTTGTTCTTCGGGAACATAAGACCGGATTATCAATTGGTTCCTATTCACCTTGATTTTATATCTTAAGACGGAACAAAACCTAGGGTTTTTCTGTGGGAGACAGATTTATCCTTTGATAGACTTTTCTGTGTGAGCCAGATTTGTTTATTATCAAGTCTGCGATTTTGGGTTGCAACAACTCTTAGTTGTGGGTGAGATCATCTTAGGGAATCAAGTGCGCAGTATCCTGCTGGGATCAGAGGCGTAGGAGTACAACTGTACCTTGGATCGGTGGGAGACTGATTGGGGTTCAACTATAGTCCAGTCCGAAGTTAGCTTGTAGTAGGCTAGTGTCTGTAACGGCTTAATACAATGTGTATTCAATCTGGACTGGGTCCCGGGGTTTTTATGCATTTGCGGTTTCCTCGTTAACAAAACTTCTGGTGTATGTGTTATTTCTTTTGCGCATTATATTTTTTATATAATTGAAATAATACAAGTTGTGCGTTAAAGATCATCAATTGGAAATCCAACCTTTGGTTGTTGATTGATATTGATTGATCCTTGGACATTGGTCTTTGGTATCATCCAAGTTATCTCTCTTTGATAAAGACTCGCAGATTTCCATTTGCTTGAGTAAAGATCAAATCGAGAGATTGAGATATAAACTGTTTGATATATATTTTTATTGATTGAGTCTAACTGTCTAGTTGATTCCCATAAAAAGTATATTGGAGTTTGTCCATACAGATTGCTAAGCGAAATATTGGGCGATGTTGTTAGACCCCCGCTTTTTTAATTGGTATCAGAGCAGGAAAACACGTTTAAGACCTAACAAGTCTGTGTTTGTAGCGATCTGACTCTATGGACAGAGGTGCTATCTCTATTAACATACCACCAGTCTTCGATGGCTCCAATTACTTATGGTGGAAAATTGTTATGCGAGCTTTTCTTCAATCGCGTGATTTTGAATCATGGGTATATGTGGTTAATGGCTATGATGCTCCCGTTGTGGCAGTTGGTGATGTAAACGTTCCCAAACCTATTGGTGAATACACCGCTATTGAGATAAATGCTGCAAAGCAAAATTCGGAGGGTTTGAATGCTATCATACATGCCATTACCCCAAATCTTCAGCATCATGTTACAAACTGCACTAGATCTAAAGATGCTTGGGATATCTTAGAAACCGTATTTGAAGGCAACTCCAGTGAAAAGGATGCTAGGCTTCAAAACCTTAATTCTGATTGGGAGAACCTTCGTATGGCAGATGAAGAAACATTTGATGAGTTTAATCACAAAGTTTCTGAAATTGTTAATGCATCTTTTGCATTGGGTAAGACTATTGCTGAAAAGGACATTGTGATGAAAATTCTCAGATCGCTGCCATCTAGATACAAATCTAAGAAGCATGCCATCGTTGAGGGGAATAACCTCGATAATCTTTCCAGAAACACCTTGGTTGGAAAGCTTAAGATCTTTGACCATGAGCATACATCCAAAGTCGGTAAGAATATTGCCTTTAAAGCACAAAATAACATTAAATTACTTGTCAAAGGTAAGAGTGTTCATGTCTCTGAGGATGATTAGTCTGAGGATGATTTTTCGGATGAAGATCTTGACAAATCAGTCTCCTTGATCACAAAACAGTTTAGGGATCTTCTGTTGAAGAGAAGTAAACGGTTTTCAAGAGACAAACCTAAGTCATCAGACAAACCTCACGGTCGCGTACCTCCTAAAAACAGGGATGCTGACGAGGCTGATGACGAGGACATGCCTCAGTACTTTAAGTGTAAGGGTTTTGGCCATTTTGCTAACGAATGCCCAAATCGTAGAAAATACACTGGGAACAAAGGTCTAGCTGTAACACTTGATGAAATGTCTGAAACCTATGATTCCGATGAAGATAAGAAATAAAGTGTAGGGCTTCTTTATGAAAACATCTATTTTGATACTTGTAGCAATACATATATCAACCTCAATGGGTTCGTAAAAGAGGGAAACCCAATCAAGCTGGAAGATTCATTGAATCCGATAACTGGAAAACCTATCAGTGATGTTTCAGGATCAACAGTATGTCTTGCTTGCACATCTCAGATTCCTGAATACTATCCAAGATTGACGTGCTCGTTTTGTTTGATGAAGGGACACGAACTATCAAGGTGTTAAAAATACAAGCACCAAATAAGGCACGCCGGAAAACTTCAACGAAGAGCAGATCGATTATCAAGGAAGATGAAACTTGCTCAGAAGACCGCCGAGGTATGTAGGATCTTATCTTCGTATAAGAAGTTGGTTTCCAAGGATAGAATAAGACCATTTGAAAAGAAAATATGGTCAAATCGTTTTGATAGACAGAGATCAGAGGATTCCTCCCATGAGGAAAAAGATGGACAAATCGTTGTTCATCGCAACACAACTTGATTGTGTTGTTGGGAAAATCTTGTCTCATGTGCCTGTTCGAAAAGAGACAAGATTGAGTGCTGATCCAGGCTTCAGAAAAGTTTTTCCTTCTTTTCTTAGATTTGTTATTTTTTGTCTATCAAATAAAATAAAGGGTTATTATCGACAATTCTACTCTTTATAGGGTTTTAGAGTTGGGCATATACGAACCTGTCAATAGGTTTCGAACCCTACATTCCTTTTTCCTCTTGACATCCTTTATAAGACTGCTTGTTGAGTTAAGTGATTCCATCACACAAATCCAGTTGTTCATAACTGTTCTCAAAGCACTATGTCGTCAGATGGAAAGGATGTCAACATGATTTTTAAGTCTTCAATCAACGAAAAAGAGAAATCTCCTATTTCTAAGTCCCTAAAAAGAAAAAGAAGGAATACAAGAAAACCCAGGGTTGTTCCTTCTAACTCTCAGAAGTTTTCCGATGTTCTTTACGAGTTAAAGGAAATAAGAAGGGAGATTTATGAAATAAAGACGTTCGTGTCTAAATCTTTAGAAATTCAGAGGACCCTAATTCGACCTCTTCAGCCAAGATAGTTCGTGGGTATTGACACTTATCTCCGTGAACCTTATGTCCCAATGGTTGTCGATAACAAGGAGTTCGGGAATGATAAAAAATTTCTCAAAGGAATTGTTGCCTAATATGTCTTCTTTTTGGATTAGTTGGAAGAATAACTAGTGCTTTGAATAGCGAAGATTGTGACTACACATATCTATTTTTAGGTTTATTGGTTTTTAAATTCTAAAAATATTTGGAGGATGATATTATTGCAGTATTAATCTGTTTTGAAGTATTGCAATATTTTTATGGGATATGTATTGTTTGCGTCCATGAACTTGAAGGTCCCATATTGTGTCAAAAGTAAAGTCGTTCATAAATTGATATTCGTATTGATGAAAGGACGAATTGACTTTTGACAATTACAAAAGTTATGCCTATGCAGTCATTTATTTGATGGAAAATAGGATGAAATCTTTTGTTTGACAAGGATAAAGTCTATTATGTCGTTATGCAAATAGTGATAGAAAATAAAATAGATCCTTGTATGTTATCCACGGTATTGATCTTCATTGATCCATTTTGTTATGTTTTACCGTGAAGGCTCCATTGTGTATCTTATGTTGAGCACCTTACAACTATGTCGATTAATATTGGCCTTGTTGGTTGTTCCATGAGATGTTATATGTTGAGAATTCTTGAACTAAATTAATCATCTTGATTGGTTATTTAGTTATTTTCTCCGAAAGTCTTCTTTTGTCGAGCAAAATATTTTGACAATTAAATTGATTGCTTCGGTGATTAGTTTGGTTGTGTATTCCAATTAGATTAATTATAGGTTCTCTTGTAATTAATCTAGTTGAGTTTGTCATATATTCCACAAGTTCTTGTGTTGAGTATATGAACGACCATACTAATTGGTAGGCATTCAAAAGTGTGACAGAAAATAAGAATAAATGGATGCCTACAGTGATACCTGCAAGTGCACAGGGTCAGTTGTAGCTTGTGTGCAAGAACAGGGTCATTCCACAGGGACTTGGGAGTGTGCAATGAAGTTACACTATGCTGATAATTGATGCAAAACTAAATGGAATGGTAAAGAAAGACAGTGAGCAAACAGAAAGTGACAGTGAGGAAGTAACAAAGTGAAACAATGTATGTACAAGGCCAACATGAGAGGGTATTTACAGGGCAGTGACAAGAGAGGACTGGTATTGTGGACAGCACAGGCAAAGGAAGAGAGGCACAGCAGCAGCAGTAGGGTAATGCAGGCTGGGCAGGGAAGCAAAACAGGGCTAACAAGGCAAAACATGGCAATATATCAAAGGGAAAGTGGACAATGGCAATGGAGATAGTGTCATTATATACAATGTGGCAATATATACAATGATAAAACAACAGTGATCTACATGTGCATATTAACAATGGCATGGTAGTGACAATGTGGTAGTGATAAATCAAGACAGTTGCAAACCAAGGCCTAAGCCAAGGGCAATGGCAGGGGAGCAAAACTACAGATACAAAACAGAGAAACAACACAACTAGTTTATGAATCCACCTTGTGACCGAGCCAAATAATGTAGTTCTAGGTTGAATCCCTAATGGAACTAAGTGACAGTTAAGGCCAACTTAAGATCCTAAGCATACAAAAAGGGAATAGCAAGATAATCAGCTTGCTCAACTGATGTGCTCCTAGTATTGACTGTCTTTTGACAGTACAATCAATCACAAGCACTAGTGAGCACTGATTTCTCCCATTGCTCAATCAATTCAGTGAACTAAGGCTTCTAACCTAACATTCCACTACCTAACAGTCCACTAAAGCTTCATCTGAGCCTAGCTATACACATACACATGTGAGCTCACAAAACAGCAACAAAAAAACATTTACTAAACAGAGAACTACAAACTAACATGTGAACTAGAATGAAATGTGAATTAAAACATAAAACAAACTGAATTGAAACAAGATAAACTAAAACTGAATTTGGAATTAAAATTGAAAATTAAAATTAAATCTACAAATACAAAACAGGGAAGAAAAATCTACCCAAGAGGAACTGGCTAGTCCAGCCCTCATGGGGATACACTGGCTAGTCCAGAGATATCCTTCATCCTCTACACCATGAGCTATTTATACTTCAAAAGCCCCAATAATTTACAAACCCTAAAATTAAAATTAGGTATTTTCAATTCCGAAATTGCTCACCAAATCCGCTGAATTGCTGGTGACCCATGCCTCTTCTCTTCTCTCTCGATCCTTCTCTTCCCTCAATTTCAATATATAGCCTCATCTATTTCATCAACTCTTCACGCCTAGGGTTCCAACGAGAAAAAGGGGTGATGGGCTGATGTAATAGATGGATAGAGAGTAGGGGGATGTATAGGTGATTGAGACAGAGGAGTTGGTGGTAGAGATGGTGGTGACAGGAGCGATGGATGATGGAGTTGCAGTCGGGAAAGGTGGTAGCAGGTCGGGAGAAAGAAGAAGAAAGAAGGAGGAGAAATGATTTGGGTTAGGGTTCTCTCTTTTGGGGTATAGGGTAATTAATGTTTGGGTGTGAGGCAGTTTCATCAAATTTCGATGTCTTGCGATGCTTAGCCGTGGGGTGTGGAGATGAAGATTGATCTAACGGCTAAAAGTGAAGAGGCTGGCAGCGACCGTTGGATGCAGATATACAACGAAACTAACGGCGCCAGATGGAGTTAGGTGCTGTAGTGTTAGACAGGAGCTTCCGATTTCGATGAACGACGATGAAGCGACCATTGGATGGTGATATGGATCCAATCCGACGGCTGAAGATGGAGGCGGGTTTGGATATAGGAAATGGGTTTGGGTGAGGGTTTTGGGCCTTGGGTATGCCAAGCCCATGTCTTCTTTAAGAACAATTCTTCCTTCTTGAGCCCATTCCTAGCTTTTTGGACTTGTGCGCACCATTCTTTGCGGCTTCCTTGCGTAATTTCTCCCGGCTTTTCACTACTTTTCTGCTCTTTTCGCTCCGCTATTCATCCAAACTTTATTTATTACCTAAAAATGAAAAATTAATTAATAAAAATATTTATTCTTGAAAACAATGAAAATACAGAATATGGAATAAAATGTAGAATTAATGCACAAAAGATGAGTTAAATGCCAAGAAAAATATATAGAAATATGCACTTTTTAGCACTCATCACTAATCATGTTCTATTGATTGATGTAGTCGTATATTCCGTAAGGTTTTCCTTATGTTGAGTATTTGAACGATTAAGGTAGTCATCTCCGTGTGGTTATCTTAGTCGTAGCTCCGTGAGTTTTCTTATGTTGAGCACAATCAATTAAATTGATCACTTTTGTGGTTTGATTTAGTTGCGTATTCCGATTAAATTAATCATGGGTTTACTTGTGATTAATTTGGTTGAGTTTTGGATATAAAAAATCATTCCCATGGTTTTTGGTGTCCAATTAAAAATCCTTCTTTTCTTTCGAAATTCAGGTCGCTCTTGTTGTTCTTTCGGGAATGACACATCAAATGGGGGAGAGTTCTTTTGAACTTGTGCTTAATGGTAATATCTTGCGGGGTGTGCGGCTGTGGAATTTTATAGGGGTTATCTTGTATCTTAAAACTCCTTGATGAATCCATTTAGCTTCGGCTTTATGATTGCATCTAAATTAAGTTGGTATGTATTTTTCTTTTAGTCTATGAAATGTCTCTTGTGGAAATTTCATTATGATCCCGTTCCTTTACCTTTGCCAATTTTATTGACAAAAAGGGGGAGAAATAACGTAGTTCACACTAAAAATACATATGGTTTTCGAATCATTGTGTAAGGGGGAGCGGTTTCCATGATCGAGATGGAGTATTGACTAAGGGGGAGTGATACATATCACCATAGTATTGTTGTTAAAGTCGTGATGCAATTGGACTTTGATGTTACATAATGATACTATGACACTGTATAATAATGATCGAGAATCTCGATTTCTCTCATTGTTATAGCTACGGATCATAAACAACGGTGGTGCTAAACTTACAACCTTTGGGATCATTGGAGTACTTGGAAGGACGAAGATTTCAAGGAACATTGAAGATTAGACTATAGAATAGGAGCCACTAAAGTTTATCTTTTTTGTATTCCATATGTATTAATAGTTTTGTCACTAAAATTTACAAAGGGGGAGATTTTTAGAGCATAGCTCGGTCGAACTCGCATGCGTTGCTATATCAGGCATGTTTGTCAATGTTAGTGATCAAAACTATGAGTCTTGATTTCTAGTCTACATAGCTAAGTCTCGGACTAGGATAGAAAAGTGTAGTTGAGCTCAAGGACTTCATGGCGATTCATCAATCGCCATCATACAACGACGAAGATCTACTCAAGGAATCGTGGAACTTCATCAACAAAAAGGTATGTGGAGATTTGAACGTATCTATCACTCAAAAGTCTATCTATTCTATCTCCTACTTCTTATGAGACAAAAAGTCATATGCTATATAGACTGGATCATACACATTTGACATTTCAAGCTGAGTATTCACTACTTATCTTTTTCTCGAAATCGTGTGTTGGTAAAGCGTTTCTCTTTGATCAAGTTTATCTTCACCTAGTGACGAAAGTCATGAAAAGTTTCAATTACTTTGAGAATTGATCTGACGTGAAACGGTCTGTGAATAACGGTTACATAACGTCCTCTGAGAATGTCTCAATGATTGGAATGAGAGTTTAGATTACATAACCATGTATTCCTTAATCCGAAGTTTTCAAACTTTGTTGATTGAGAGAAACCGGAGGAATTGGCTTTTCCAAGTCCGCGAACTGACGGAAGTTCTCTTACCGAGAATTTCTGTTGGGATTTTCCAAAAACTCGTTTGCGTGTTTAGTCCGCGAACTCAGTCCGCGAACTGACGAAAGTCTCTTTGCCGAGATTTTCTGCTGAGTTTGGAAAACTCTGTCGGTTGCCTTAAGTCCACGAACTTTCTTGTGAGCTTAAGTGGTTATGATCTAAAGATGTGCTCTGAACATGAATGCTTTATGCAAACCGTGGCTATAAAAGTTCATGAGCCGATTCATCGAATCGAATCATCTTTGTTTCAATTGTGTCTTGTGTAGTTACATAAGATCTCGTAGCAATTGAACAACTCTCTAACTAGTTCATTTGAGTCAATTGAACTAGTTATGGTGAAGAAGAACTAGGTTAATATGAAATGCTCATATGGTTAACCTTTTGGGTTACTATGTTGAACCAACATACATGTACACGTTTGACATGGTTTTCACAAATCCAGTAAACGTCTACCCAAGTGTGTGTGACAAGCTAAGTTTTCGATCCAATGGTTGAGAAATATTAGATCGAATCTAAATCAGGTTTTCATCTAACGGTGAATATGGATTGCTTTGTAACTAAGGCAAAACCCTGATTTGAAGACTATATAAAGGAGACATCTAGCATTGTGCAAAACTAATCCCCACACGTCTGTGTGATACTAGTGCGCTCGCTAGAGTCGATTCTCCTTTAACCTTTGGTTTTCTTCTCTAAAACCAGGTTAACGACTTAAAGACTTCATTGGGATTATGAAGCCAGACCGATACTACTTTTATCGTAGTTGTGTGATCTGATCTTGCATCTTCTATCGTACGAGTACAATCTTTGATTGGCTTGAGATCGTGAGAGTTCTCCGATAGGCAAGATAAAGAAGTCACAAACATCTTCGTCTCACTGTTTGTGATTCCTCGACAAACCGCTTGTGTAGGCAAGAAGGATTGTTGAGAGGTGATTGATTAATCTAGGCTATTCTTCGGGAATATAAGACCGGATTATCAATTGGTTCTTGTTCACCTTGATTTTATATCTTAAGACGGAACAAAACCTAGGGTTTTTCTGTGGGAGACAGATTTATCCTTTGATAGACTTTTCTGTGTGAGACAGATTTGTTTATTATCAAGTCTGCGATTTTGGGTTGCAGAAACTCATAGTTGTGGGTGAGATCAGCTAAGGGAATCAAGTGCGCAGTATCCTGCTGGGATCAGAGGCGTAGGAGTACAACTGTACCTTGGATCGGTGGGAGACTGATTGGGGTTCAACTATAGTCCAGTATGAAGTTAGCTTGTAATAGGCTAGTGTCTGTAGCGACTTAATACAATGTGTATTTAATCTGGACTAGGCCCCGGGGTTTTTCTGCATTTGCGGTTTCCTCGTTAACAAAACTTCTGGTGTCTGTGTTATTTCTTTTCCGC
Source organism: Papaver somniferum (assembly GCF_003573695.1). Lineage (NCBI taxonomy): Eukaryota > Viridiplantae > Streptophyta > Magnoliopsida > Ranunculales > Papaveraceae > Papaver > Papaver somniferum. The sequence continues at coordinate 122,299,095 of NC_039366.1, forward strand.
ATTATATTTTTTATATAATTGAAATAATACAGGTTGTACGTTAAAGATCATCAATTGGAAATCCAACCTTTGGTTGTTGATTGATATTGATTGATCCTTGGACATTGGTCTTTGGTACCGTCCAAGTTATCTCTCTTTGATAAAGACTCGCAGATTTCCATTTGCTTGAGTAAAGATCAAATCGAGAGATTGAGATATAAACTCTTTGATATATCTTTTTATTGATTGAGTCTAACTGTCTAGTTGATTCTCATAAAAAGTATATTGGAGTTTGTCCATACAGATTGCTAAGCGAAATATTGGGTGGTGTTGTTAGACCCCCGCTTTTTCAAAGACATTGTATCTTCAAACTAGACGTGGTCCCGGGGTTTTTCTGCTTTGCAGTTTTCCACGTTACAAAAATCTCTGGTGTGTGATTTTCTTTATTGTTAGTTTTCGTATTATATCGATTTTATCTTTATATAAAAAGCAAACAAGTTGTACATTAATCAATCCTTGTGATTCAATAATATTTTACTGAGATTATACAAGGAGTTTCTTGTTTGCTTTAATCCGGACTAAAGTTCACGTAAGGAATTGTCTATAAGTTCTGTAACAAAAAAATTGACGGTATACTTGGTACCCTCCCCTCTTCAATGTGTAATGCTAGCAATTAACGTAAATACATTAACACAACATTTGTAGTTATAATGAAGCCAGGGATGCAAACCACTCATTTATGAATGTTGTTGGATTAGTTCGATGACATTATGTAGTTATTTGACTTTTGTTGTTTATTAATAGTTTGGAGTCTTTGGACAGTGTATACTAGGGTTGCCGTGCATAATGTTGACAAAAGGGGAGAACCTATCTAGACTTGAAAGTTCGTCAAGGTATTCATAATTCGACGATAAGCATATATGAGAATTATAATCACATGGGATGATCCGTTGAGCGACAAACATAGATGACAAAATCCATATGAATGCTCGTGTTCAGGTTTGTCAAAAATTCTCAACGAACATAAATGGGAATTTTGATTATCAAAAGTTAAAAAAGCGCATTCATAATATCTTAACTTGTTATAATAAACGAATATTTATTTGTTGAATACTTATATCTCAATGCTCATGTTCAGGTTTATCCCCTTCCACCCCCGCCCCGCCCCACCTGTCAAGGCGGCAGTCATCTAGTTATCATATTAAAACCTCAAATCCTTGTAATGTTTCAGATATCAAAGATCTATCATGTAAAAGATAGTCTGACCAATCTTCACAAAGGTCGAGTTAAGTCTTCAAAGTCGTAACCTAGTTATGTTTCACGAAGAAACCTATGTCTTCAGAGGACGACTATAGCCGTAGCTAGTATACATCGTGTTGGGACTGAGATTCTGTGCAACAGAGAATGCTCTATTTATAATGATGAAACATGCTAGATTACTTAAGGTTCAAACAAATTTTCTTATGATTAAAGCAAGTTCGTGAACTAGTTTCCATGTTTAAGAATTATTGTAATCCCAAGCAAACTAAAGTTCTCGACATATAATGAAAATGAAAAACGGAAACCAGGTAAGAAGAAGTTTGTATTGTAATACAATGTTCACTTGTGTATTTGTCGATTAACAAACATGCATAAAAGTTAACTCACGAATAACCAAATATGGTTCGTGAACCATCAAGCGATGTTGGAGTTCAATAACACCCAAAAACAGACCAGTTTGCGAATTACGAAAAGTGTTTCGCGGACTCAATATGTTTGAAGTGTCCATGAACATACCCAAAAGTGCATAGTTCTTAAACACGCAAATTTCAAAAAATATCGAGGAACACCTTGAAATTTCATAGTTCACAAACTGAAAAATCAGTTCGTGAATACTTGTGCACCTTGGAGTTCTGTAACATCAATAAATTGCATAGTTCGCAAATTAAAAACTCAGTTTGTGAACAAAAGTACAATTTAGCGTCTTTAGGCTTACAGTTCACATACATAGTTTTTTTAACAATAAAAATTATTTTCTATATCAAAAGTGATTAGACCTATGAACATATAATGCTTGAGTAAATTTTCAAGATTTGTCAACTACAAGCTTGAGTTCAAAACTTCTTCTTTATGATTCATCATATACTAAAGCCATATGACATTGTCTTAGAAGATAGAATGGTAGAATTAAATAAGACAGTCAGTCTTCATATATCTTTGTTGAGAAAATTCTCGCAGATGTCTTCATTGCTCTTCAATCTTCGACGGTATTCGATGATTTCTAATACTTAACTATCATGCTCTATCCTAGTTTAAGCACGGCTTTAGTAGACTATAAATCAAGATACAGTTTTAGTCACCAAACATTGACGACAAGTTTGACATATCAATACATGTGGTTTAACCAAGTGATGCTCTAACATGGATCTTGATTTCAAAGAGTTGGTACTTGACGTCTTGGTCTTTACCAGTTTGATGATTTTTGTTGTAATATATTTTTTCAATTAATTGTAACATCAAACTTATTCCTCAACTACCACGATCATATCAATGGTACCACCACTAGAATAATCATGGTTTTAGTGGCGGAAACATAGGCCATGCTTATAACGGTCTGAACAACAACAAATGACAATGAACAAAAATTTGCTTAGAGTCAACTTCACAAAACCTCATCATCTTTCCACAATTCGGATCGAGACACCATCGTACTTGCGAGACATGATCAACAAAATCAGAGCCCTACTGCGATGTATTCTGCACCACAAAAACTACCACATTTATAGAGTGGCCAACCAAGCGACGGATGCACTAACAAATCAGGAACAAGCGGAAGTCAACAAAGATCTTCTAGTGGCATAGTGATATCATCAAATTTTGATGAATTTACTGGAAGAGAGGATATCTAAATTATTTCGAAAAGAATTGCTTAATACAGTGAATTCTAATGTTAATAAGTGTACAAATGTAGATGTCTAAATGGGATTAAAAGCAGTACGTTAGTACTTACAAGACAAACGTCATTAAATTGCAACCAGATAGTATGACTGTCAACCACTATGTAAAAGCACTAAAAATCAAGTTGTAAGAAAAACTAAAATTTTGGGCACCAACAATGTGAGGCTCTAGGCAATAGCCTAGCTGGCCTGGTCCGTAAGACGGCTCTGCTCAAGAGTGAAATATCCCTCTTCCATCAAGTAGAGGAACTAATTAACTAAATAACAAGTGATTATGCTTCAGCTTACATCTCAAGATAAAACAATTATGCAGCTTGGTTGTTTTCTTGACCTGACGACCAAGCATTCACTGTTGTCCTAAGCCAAAGGATTCTAAACAAGGTGAAATGTAGATGCTAAATTGGTTATCGTCTCATGATGGTATATTCTGAAAAGAACAATGCAAGCAACTGTTAAGGCATTAAGAATCACACTGAAAGCCAATCTTAAATTCTTAATCCTTCTCAGTGTACTTAATTATGCAAATCAAAGTCTTATTAAGTTCTATTCCTACTAACAACTAAACAAATACATACCACAAAACACAGCTCCTAAGTGGTGACAGAACTAAAACAATTCAGTCACCCAATTTGAGCTTCACAGCGATTTGCATCCATAATTCATCAGAAACGATATATGGTTCAAACTTCAAAGTAATAAGAGTTCGGGAACTTCAAAAAGCCCTACAAAGTATCATCAATCTCCACACTTCAAAAAGCCCTAAAAAGTATCATCAATCTCCACAAGTAAGGCAAAAAAGAAAAAATATTTCTACTAAAGAAGATAGTATGACTATCAACCACTATGTAAGAGCACTAAAAAATCAAGTTGTAAGAAAAAATCAAAATTTTGGGCCCTAACAATGTGACGCTCTAGGCAATAACCTAGCTGTCCTGGTCCATAAGACGGCTCTGCTCAAGAGTGAAATATCCCGCTCCCATCAGGTATTGCAGAGGAGCTAATTAACTAAATAGCCAGTGATTAAGCTTCATTTTACATCTCAAGATAAAACAATTATGCAGCTTGGTTGTTTTCCTGACCTGACGACTAAGCATTCACTGTTGTCCTAAGCCAAAGGATTCTAGACAAGGTGAAATGTAGAGGCTAAATTGGTTATTGTCTCATGATGGTATTCTGAAAAGAACAATGCAAGCAAGTAACCATTAAGGCATTAAGAATCACACTGACAGCCAATCTTAAATTCTTAATCCTTCTCAATGTACTTAATTATGCAATCAAAGTCAACAACTAAACAAATACATACCACAAACACAGCTCCTAAGTGGTAACAGAACTAAAAACAACTCGGCCACCCAATTTGAGCTTCACAGCGATTTGCATTCCTAATTCATCAGAAACGAAATATGGTTCAAAGTAATAAGAGTTTGGGAACTTCAAAAAGCCCTGAAAAGTACCCTCAATCTCCACAAATAAGCCAAAAACGAAAAATAGATCAAATCACCTATTTCAACAAAGACGAAATTCAAAAGCTTAAATATCAAACCAAAGCAAAAGGAGCAAACTGTTACAATGAATAACATACAATACAATACATAATCAATTAAGATCTTGATAATTACTAAATTCATATTTATTTCCACAAATACCAAATTACAGAAGAAAAAAACGATCATAAACTGATATACACATAAAATTCATTAAATATTGAAGCTCGCTCACCTAGAGAGATAAGGATCAACTCCGCAATCCAGACTCTGATTCTTGAAATTTGAAATTAGTTCAACTAATTATAGATTTACTATTGATAATCAACAACTTCAGAATCAGTAACAGATCTAGAATGCTGAACAATTGATCTCCCAATAGAATTAATCCATTCTTCTTTTTCTTTCTCAGAATCAGCAATAAAATACATAGTTTCCTTATTAGTTGACAGTTCAAAAGCAAATTGTTTATTCAAAACATCTTCAGCACCTTTAACTGTTAAACAAGTACCAACAGGTATAACACCTCTAGGTATTGAAGAACTATTCACCATTGATTCTTTAAACCAAAACAATTTCCCTTGTTTTAATATAAACCAACGACGACGCCATGTTTTAATATATTCACCTTGTTTTGTTAACCAACCTGTTCTTTCTGGATTACTCCAATATTCAACACCTCCGTAATCTTCTTTCTGAGTTTGTGTTGATCCCATTGCGTATCTCCATAGACTTGCCATTCTTTCTTTCTTCCCCGACTAAAAACCCTAATTATTTTCTCCCGATTCGATCTTTTCTTTCTTTCTTTCTCTTGAAAGGAGAAAAGATGAAAGAATAATCAGTTTCAGTCTGTGGAGCCACGTTGTGGTGTTAGTGGTTGTGTGGCCTCTACTGTTTTGTGGGCTCCACCAATCCGAGCTGGAATCTTCATACATATCCAGATCGATATACCGACGGCTAAGATCGACCGGATTGAGACATTACGAACACAGCCACACGGGCTATCTGCAGCAAAGAAAAACATCGGGGGGCAAACACAAGACTTTCTGCAGCAAAGAAAAACAAACCGCCACATCCGAACGCCATATATATAACAACTTGACAAAAATAGTAGGATCCGTTGACCAGGGAGGCAAAAGTTATAACAACTTAAACAAATTTGGATTTACGAAAAATAAATAAATAATAATAAGACCCTAACAATTGTGCTATCAACGGTTTAGATTTGGTAAAAACGACGAGGGATCCTTCGATTTAACCATTTGGAAATACTCTTAAAACCATTTTTTCTCGGAGTCATAGTCTTCTTCGAATAACAAAACAGATGTTGTAACGATGCTAGGACTTGACCTTTTGTGATCCTCTCTTCGTTATGATTAAATAAGACATGAACTTTTTTAGAGAAACAAAAGTAAAAACAATGAGGAGGAGGATTCTCCTTTCAATTTATTTGTTTGGCGTTATTTGTTGTATTTTGTTCACTGATGCTAGGATTTGACCTTTTGTGATCCTCTCTTCGTTATGATTAAATAAGATATGAGCTTTTTTAGAGAAACAAAAGTAAAAACAATGAGGAGGAGGATTCTCCTCGTTAATGATATATACAAAACTTCTTCTTTATAACTATTTCTTTATATGGATGGTTTTAAAGTTGGTAAACTGGATTACTTTTCTCAAACTTATGAACGGAATAGTAGATTTATTTCGCATGTATTGCTAAGGCAAGTGTTATGGTGGAATTCAAGTTATTACAAGTAAGACTGTACATGAACCGAACCGGAACCGGAGAATCGGACCAGAACCGATAAAATTGGACTGGAACCGGAAAATAGGGTACATGGAACGGGATCAGAATCAAGAACCGATAATATAAAGGGTACAGGTACCGGTTTTGCTAAAATTTCCGGAATGTACCTGACCAAAGTACCTGTTTAATCCTAGCCTTTGATTTTCCGTGAATCCTATTCGTTGATGCTAGGTATTTACTTCACTTTACTCTCGATCATATTTTTGATCGATCTTTTTCCTTCTTCCTACTTCTTCTTCACCGTCTCTGAGTCAATGAATCACCACCATCACCACCATCAGGGAAGGAGGAAAGGACTGGGAAGAAGGGATAGAAGACATACGAAGATTTGAAGGTTGATTTAAATGGGATTTAATTAGATCGAAATTAGAGAAGACAACTTCTTATTCTTCCCCTCTTTCACTTGAGTGTCACTGCAACATGAATTAGATCTGAGAAGCGAAAATTGATGAAAGAATTAATATGGTTTTGATGGAAATGGCTAAGATACGGGTGTGTTACGAACTTTGAGAAGAAGATGGGATGATTAAGTTGTTGTTATGAGATAAGCAGAGAAAGATTGAATCTGATAAGGGTTTGCAATGAGGATCTCAGAGAAGAATTAGGTAAAGAAATTTGAGCTACTTTTGTTCAATCGAAGATTGGTTATGATGAAGTTGGTTCTACACAAAGGAATTAAACTTGTAAAATTGAATTCAAGATGTTCTTGATGATTTTGAGAAGACTGGGGTGATGACGTCGCTGCTAATGAATGATGATATAAAAGATGGTTTTAGGTTTATTATTTTACAGAGAAACAATGGGTTTACAGGGATCTTGTAATGTGTATGAATGGGGAAGAAGACCAACATAACCAATAGTTGGGAGAATAAAGGGAATAGGTGGGGGTTGTTGAAGTTGTATGAATTTGTGTTGTTGTTCTTGAGTTTAAGAGTTAAAACCCGGTACCGGATTTGTACCGAACCGGTCTTACATGTATAGGGACAGGGACAGGTACAAGTACTCAAGATATGAATCGTTCAATAGGAGGTACCGGGTTCTTAAGAAACCCGGACTGTACCGACCCATGTGCAGCCCTAATTACAAGCTTAGAAAAAATGTATAGTGTCAAGTCTAATGGCTTCCAAGTTGGGATCATCACACATTTTCCAATGAATTTCCAAGGTTTCATGGAAGATACTTTGGAATCCAAGAAAAAATGGTAATTCGGAATCGCAATTTAGAAATGCGCTCAAGTTTGTGGTTAGTTTTATTTCTAAATCTAATGGCCTGATTTTGACCCTCGATTTTGTGGGCCAATAATGTACGCGATTTTGAATGCAATTCGGAATCGCTTTTTTGGAATCTATTTTACCTTCCACCATTAAACTTGAACTTTCATGATCTATTCAAGTGATTAGGTGTCGTGGAATTTTGAAGATGAAATTTTCCACCATAAGACTTGGCCTTACATGAAACCAGAACACCAAAGTCGTATTAATAAAGTAGTACCAAAATGATATTAGGATTATTAGTCCACAAATAGTTATCAAATTGATGTTTAAGAGTTTTTCATAAGACTCATAACCATGGAATAGTAGTTCTGGATCTATCTTCTAGAGAGAAGAGAAAAGTTAATTAAGTGGTTGTATGTCCAACCAAAAATATCAAATTTTAAACTATTAGGTTGTGCTTATTGGTCAAATAACTTGTTAAAATTTTGCAAGCGGGCAGATAAGACACAACTGCATCATATTTATTTTTTTTTGGGAAAAAGCAAGCCTTAAACTTTAGCATTGATAATAAATCGATTTAATATCGGACGACTCGGATATTTTCAACTGACTTAGTAAGATCAACAAGGCTACATACAACTACCAGACCACATATAATTTTAGGCCACCTAATTATACAGATGCAAATTATAATCCGAAGAAAACATCTAACGGTTCCAACCTGATTCCTAAGCAACATGATAATGTTAAATGACCTGATTTGGATTAAGAATAACTCATCCGAACATATTACCCTTGCATCATTGTACCAACATTTGGTAGCCTTTAAAAAAACTACCTTTGGCATGTGGTCTAGAAGGAATAGTGTCATGCTTGATGAAGCACCCCTACCACAGAAGTCAGACACTTCTAACAAGTACTATTATTTTCGGAGTTCGATGGTTATTGGACCTTTAAAAGCCGAATAAATAATCAGATATCACATTGAATCATCATTCTTGCCATTATGCATTGGATTTAAGAAGAATGAAAGTAAGAAGAAAAAAAATACTAAGAGTGGCTCATTTGTAATCAAAAATGATTTTGAGTTTATCTATTTACCAGGTAGATAAAACATACATCTAAGCGCATCAGAACTCTTCTGACTTATACGAGTGCATTTTGAAATTATATAATGTTAAGACTCCTTGTTGAGTATACTGAGATAAGATATAAGCGCATTTTTCAAAATATCAATCTATCTCTATTATGCCGATAGAGATACATAAGCCACTACTAATCTCATAAAGATCAAGGGCAGTTTCACCTACTCAGTAAAAACAACAACAATCACAAGCTTCCAAAATCCCGATATACGATATACTGGACTACTGGTATAAGAAAAAAAGAGTATGCGTAAATAAATAAAGAAATAACCCAGCGTTTTAGAAAATATCTAATCTTTACGAAATCTAGCTTAATTGATTATGAAGATGGTGTCAAAATGCAATTACTATTAAGCAAATAACGACATTCAATCTAAGCAATTATGGGAGTCGTTATGGTCCAAACTAGGGTCTCTTTAGTATTGAGCGAACAAGGATATTCTTGTCATCCATTTGGGCATGAAGTGTCTTACTATAATGAGTTAGCAAACATTTTATCCATCCATATAGGTATAAAAAGTCTTCACTCATCGAGGTTGAAGCAACTCTCATGATATAAAGGACGTCAGCTAAGGGAATCAAGTGTGTAGAATCTTACGAGGCTCAAGATATGTAAGGAATACAACAACAACTGAATTGTTTGGAGGGTTAATTAGGTCTCAACTACATTCTAGTTTGAAATCTGATAGTAGGATAATATCTGCAGCGGGTTAATACGGTGTGGTGTTCAAAGTTGGCCAAGGTTTTTTTTTTCCAGTGCAGTTTTCTTCGTTAACAAAATTCTGATGTCATGTGTTTTCCTTTTCTGCATTATGTTGTTTATCTTTATAGTAGGAATAACACAAGTAGTACGTAATCAGTCTAGATAGTTTAAGTACTTATTGTTTGAGATCAAAAACAATACTTGTTATTGTTGAATTTATATATTGAAAGATATATTACATGTTTCACACTTGTTAGAAATCGGATCCTGATAATTCAAATACAACTAGATTGATCTTGGATATTCATTTTTGAGATCGTCCAAGAACTCATCTATACAATCAGGTACACGAACCTTGCTTTATATATACATATTGACTATGGAAAAGAAAGAAAAAAACTTTATATACAATCTGGTTCAATGGTCTTTGCTTTGACCTACTTGTGATTGTATTAGATTTTGTCCATACATGTTGTCGAACGTAATAGTTGGTGGTATACTTGGTACCCTCTCCTTTTCAGAAACTAACAGTGACATACAAAAACTTATTACCCGTTAATTTTTCTTTTTTATCCAAAATATTTTTACTTAGATTTTATTAACTATTTTTTATTGATCAAAGAAAACCTAGGAGGTTTAATAGGTAAAGAAGACTTTATAGTTAGACTGAAAAACACAAAAATTAAAAAGAAACTGAAGATAGATACTCAGATCGTAAAAACCAGAAGAAAATTGAGCATCCATAAGATCTGCTTTATTAGGGAAACTGAGTTTTGGTCACATTATCCCTTGGCTAGAGACTGATTCATATGTGTGCCCTACTAGCCAAGGCTTTTTCTATCACTCATATTAGTTGGGTTGGCAAAATTATGGGGATACCGAAGAAAAAACCCTACTCATAGTGCTTGGCCTAAATATCGAAATAATAAAATACAAATGAATTAACAACTTAGATGTCTCACCCTCTCTTGTTTATCCTTAATCTAACCGGTTTTGATCTGACTTTCTTAGATCTTGCAGTCAGATCAAGGAATGTTGGTTTTAGTATTTTTCTCATCACCTTTGTGGTGTTTCTCTTCACCTTAATGGTGATTATTTATCTTCACCCTTACGGTCATTTCTTTCATTCCCGTGATGATTCTTTGGATTCACCCTTGTGATGATTCTTTCTTTGTTCGTTGAAACGATTATTTCTTTTTCATTAGATGTTATTTTCTTGGGTATGATTTCAATTTATAAGTTTTGCTATGATTCGAATAAGGTTAAACTTAATTATAGGATTCAATGCAAGATTGGTTTCCTACAGGAAGATCGCATTATATACAACATTTTGTTGGGATCCATCTTAAAATTAGTGAGTGGTAAGACACATGGGTTAAACATCATATTTATTTTTCAAGCAACTCATGGAAGATATTTTTGTTGATTGCAATCACTGATTTTAACTTGGGATTTTACGTCATAAAGATTACATCTCGATTATCGGACTCATTACCAGATTTATCATCGGAATAACTACATCATGACGGTCAGTTAACTGCTCTCAAGTCATATCGAAATATCGAGTGAACACTATTGATGGTCACAATTTCAACCGTTACTCATGCTAGGAATCCTGTAATTACTCCATAACCCATAACTGCTTGAATATTTCAACGTGAGAAGTGCCTATATTTTCTTCTATTCTTTCTGTCATTGCCCATATACTCAAGCCCATCTCTAAAACCATAGGCCCTGGTATGATAGCCTCACTTAACACAATCAAATCAAAACAAAATATAATTTCATTAGGTTTAATCTTTGGATAATAAAGTCATTTATCTCCAATTACCAAACGAGAATAATTAAAACAGTAGCTCATAGTCTCGGAAATCTTGTTATTCAAAAAAATGTTCACTATTTGTGATACGTCTTCCCAAACCCCCTTTTGCATCTCTTTTAGCTGTAGAAGGTTTTTCTCTTAATGTTATCTCCTTTGTTTGACTTTTGTTAGAGGGAGAGCAAAAACAGATCGGGGGAGAACAAAAATCGTGGTTGACTCATCAATATGGAGCGATTTAATAAATTTGCATGAGTTGGCAAAAGTTAATGAAAATGCGGAGTACCAAAATACACCATCAACTTTTTCTTAGGCAACCTGTATGGACAAAACCTAAATACAATTCCGAGAGTTCAACTTAATGAATCTCAATCAAGGAATAATATTCAGAGCTATATCTCTTTCTCCCACAATCAGAAATTTTATAGAGACTAAACCGTGAACCTAATTTACATGTGAGAGTACTTGGACGATTCCAAAGATCAATATCTAAGAATCAATCAAGTCGTATCCAATCAACTACGATGGGTTATCTACTTTGATTGATTTACGTGCAATCTGTGATATTTCAATTATAAAGATAAACAATAAAATGCAGAAAAGAAATAACACAAACACCAAAAAAATTGTTAATGAGGAAACCGCAAATGCAGAAAAACCTCGGGACCTAGTCCAGATTGAACACCAAACTGTATTAGCCGCTACAGACTCTAGCCTACTATCAATACTTCGGACTGGAATGTAGCTGAGACCGAATTAAACCCTCACAACAATTCAATTACAGTCGTGCTCCTTGCGTCTCTTGGATCCCAACAGGACTCCGCGCAATTGATTCCCTTAGCTGATGTCCTTTACAACCTCAACTCAAATGAAGACTTTAAACCAATTTTCCTCCCACAGATAAGCCTATATGTGATTTCCTTTTTGAATAAAGATCAAGGTGAAACTAAAAATAGATTGCAATATACAAAGTCTAGCAAACCTCATAATCTGAAACTTACAACTCCAAGAGCGACCTAGATTCTTATTCACCTCACAAGTATTAAACCTGTGGAATCACAAAGTCTGAGATGAAGAGAACTTTGCGATTTCTATATATCTTGTTTGATGGAGAAAAACTCAACAATCGAAACAAGATCAGGATACATGAACTATCAAAGATAGTCGGACCTGGCTTCGCGAATCCCTAGGTGATGTCTTTTAAGTCGCTAAATCCTAAAAGGGTTTGAGGGAGAGGACGAATCTAGTTTACAACTAGGACACATAAGAATAGTGTCGGGATTCAAAATCCCAGTTGTTTGAGGTTCTCCCCTTGTATAGATTTTCAAAGTATAGGTTGCTTTAGGTTTAAGCTAAGATAGTTTTGGAACCAAGCAAAAAATATCCATCGTTAGATGAAACTTTGAAATGAGATTAACATAACAAGATATATACTCTGGTTAGGATGAACCGTAACCGAATCGTATATAAAGGCAATGTTCATTAATGGTTAGACGAAATTAGCCAATTTTCATATAACACTTAAGACTTTAATCTCGAGTCACAACCATAGGTTGTAGTGTGATCAATCATGTTTATATAGTATTTTAGAGATTTATTCAAATTCTAATTATCTCACATAAATAATTTTTGTGCGTCTGAAAATATTCGACAGGGTAAGTACATGTACCGGTACGTGTATATTCAACCTTGTTCGTGACTATTTTTTGTCATGGTACGTGTACCGGGTATGTGTACCCTTAAGAGAAAAACAAGTTTCGGAACTTACAGAACTTTTTCGGTTTGCGTACCGGGTATGGATACCACACCGGTTTCAAAACCAATAGTTCTTTTATGGTATGCATACCTTTCCAGGTTCACGAGTCAACAGACTTTTTATCGTATGGATACCGGGTATGCGTACTAAAAAGTCGTTGCCGAAATATAGCTACGCCGGTAAGTGTACTGAGTACATGTACTGCAGCTCCGGACCTATACCAGTTCTCCCAGCATGTGAAACTGGTGTGCATGTTGTCCTGTATCCAGATTTATAGTAGTTCTATATTTCTCTCTAAATCAATTAGAAACATTCTCAAATAACATCAATGACACATATCACTGTTCAAGGCTATTTTCAAATGATAATCGTGAATCAAGATTTAGATTGTGAACAATAAATTGTTTTTAACCGAAATTCATGAAGTATGAAAAATTGTCATTAAGCTTAGTCATGTCATTATATTTTTAGAACGATATTAACAAGATAAACTTGACTCTAAATTCTTGATATGCATGCAATAGTATAGTCATGCGACATAGTTTCATATATAAAAAGATGAATATAACTTGAGAAATAGGTGGTTCAGTCTTCACTTACCTTTTGTTGAAGAAGTTCTCCAAAAGCTTATGTTGATCTTCGACTTCAAACGGTAGAACACAGTGATGTCCGATTCTCAACTACACACTTCTACTTATCTGAGACTTGACTAATTGTAGATTAGGAATCAAGATATAGTTTTGATCAACTAAATTTGACAACAAGCTTGGTATAACAACACTCGTGAGTTCGACCGAGCAATGCTCTAACAATCTCTCACTTTGTCAATTTTAGCGACAAAACTATGAATACATACGGATTAAAAAATAAAGCTTCAAAAACTCCTTGAATCCATCATGCTTGATTTCCTTGGTTTCTTCAACTCCTTGAATATTTCGTTACTTCAAGTTGCTAATGATTCTAAACGTGTTCAACTCAACATCATTGTTGTTGAAGATCCGTAGCGATAACAACTTTGAAAACAAATATTCTCAATCGTCGTTATATAGAAACATAATATTATTATCTTCTCCAAAGTTCAATTGTATCCCAACTTCGAAGTAATACTACGGTGATATGTTTCTCCCCCTTAGTCATTACTTACATCTTTTGCATAATAGGCGAAACCTATAGATTTTTAAGCACTCCCCCTTACATAATGATCCGTAAATCATATGTATGTAGTGCAAAATTACTAATTAATTCTTCCCCTTTTTGTCAATAAAAATTGGCAACGGTACGAAAATCACGGGGTCGTAATGTATTCAACTAAAAGATACTTCAATACTTAAAGGTGTTCATATCAACTTTAGTTTAGACGATATCACACAGTATAAAATACTTAGTGTCTCATCTAGGAGATGTAACATACAAGCATCCCTTATAAATTCCACAGCCACACACCCCACAAAGATATAGCAATGAAGCACAAGTTTATTTAAGAACTCTCACCCATTTGATGTTATTCCCAAAAGAACAACATGAGTGACGTTACTTTCATAAAAAGAAGGATTTTGTCGGACATTAACAAATCACATGGATTTGTGTCCTAAACATCGACATAAATTAATCTCAATGAAAAAACAATTTACTCGACATGACTCAACATAAGAAAATCTTACGGAGTTTGATAATGCAGTAATTACACCAGGGTGTGACCAAATAGATCAATACTGCAAAATTTCCCCACAAAGTTTGTTCTATTTTATAGTTCATAAACCTAATAGATTTTACTTTTGAGCATATATGATATATCAGTTCAATTCACATAAAGTGAAGCACACATATATCTCATAAGAATTTGCAATACATATAACCAATAAAGATTAAATACTACAAGTTCATCTTCCAAAAACTTTGAAATTTAAATAAATAAACCTAGAGTCATGCAAGATGAAAATCGTTGGAAATAACTTGTGTAATCACAATTTATGTTATACCAAACCCTAGTTATCCTTCTCGAACACAAGGATGAATCCTCACAAGAAGTTTCCTAATGATAATGTCGGGGTACCAAAATACACCACCAAATTTTTCTAAGGAAACATGTATGGACTAAACCTAAATATAATTCTGAGAGTACAACTTAATGAATCTCAATCGAGGAATAGTTTTCAGAGTTCTATCTCTATCTCCCACAATCAAAAAGTCTTAAGACGCAAGTTCGTGAACCTGATTTATGTGTGAGAGTACTTGGACGATTCCACAGATCAATATCCAAGAACCAATCAAGTCGTATCCAACAAACAAGGTCGGATGTATCTACCTTTATTGATTTACGTACAACTTGTGATATTTCAATTATAAAGATAAACAATATAATGCGGAAAAATAAAATAACACAAACACCAAAATTCGTTAACGAGGAAACTGCAAATGCAGAAAAACCTCAGAACCTAGTCCAAATTGAACATCAAACTGTATTAAGCATATACAGACTCTAGCCTACTAGCAATACTTCGGACTGTAATGTAGTTGAGACCGACCCTCACAGCAGTTCAGTTACAGTCGCGCTCCTTACACCTTTTGAATCCCAGCAGGACTCCACGAAATTGATTCCCTTAGCTGACGTCCTTTACAGCCTAAGAGTTGCTTCAACTCAACTGAAGACTTTAAACCAATCTGTCTCCCAAAGATAAGTCTATATGTGATTCCCTTTTAGATCAAAGATCAACTTGATGCTGGAAATCAATAGCAATAGACAAAGTCTAGGTAACCTCAAAATCCGTAACTTACAACTCCAAGAACAACCTAGATTCTTATTCACCTCACAAGTATAAAGCCTTGTGGAATCACAAAGTTCGAGACAAAGAGAAATTTGCGATCATTATCTATCTTGTTGATGGAGTAAATACTCAACAATAAAAAAAAATCAGGATACACGAACTATCAGAGATAGTCGGACATGGCTTCACGAATCCCTAGATGAGGTCTTTTTTAGTCGCTAAACTCTAGAATGGTTTATGGAGAGGACGACTCTAGTTATGCAACTAGGACATAAGATTTGTGTCGAAGATTCAAAGATCCCAGCTGCTAGAGTTCTCCCTTATATATATTTTCAAAGAGTAGGTTGCTTTAGGTTTAAGCTAAGATAGCTTTGGAACCAAGCAAACAATATCCACCGTCAGATGAATCTTTGGAACCTAATTTACATAAACAAGATGTACACTTTAGTTAGGTTGAACCGTAACCGAACAGTGTACAAATACTATGTTCAAGATAGTTATCCGAAACTAGATAATTTAACTCAAGCTTAAATCATTTTCGTAAACACTTAAGACTTTAACCTTGAGTCACAATCATATTGATCAAATATGTCTATAACGCCTTTAGAGATTTATTCAAACGTTAATTGTCTCATATAAATAATTTTATTGCATTTGAAAATAATCGACATAGTAAGTGGATGTACAAGGTACAAATATTAATTCCGGTCGTGAACAATTATGTCATAGTACGTGTACCGGTATGTATACCTTAAGACACAATCGAGTTCCGGAGTTCAAGAAACTTTTCTGGTACGTGTACTGGTATGTGAAAAAGCGGGAGTCTAACAACCACACCCAATATTTCGTTCGGAAATCTGGATGGACTAACTCCAATATAATTCCAAGAGAATCATCTAGACAGTGAGACTCAATCAAGGAAATATATCCAAGTTTTGTATCTCTATTTCTCAATAAAATCTACAATCTATCAGATAGGAATCTGTGAGCCTGATTGATATGAGTAATAACTTGGATGGTACCAAAAACCAATATCCAAGTGTCAATCAATTACTATCCAACAAACAAGGTCAGATTTACCAATTGTTGAACTACGCACAACCTGTGATATTTCAATTATATAAAATATAATGCTGAAAAGAAATAACACTGACACCCGAAATTTTGTTAACGAGGAAACCACAAAAGCAGAAAAATCCCGGGACCTGGTCCAGATTTGAATACCACACTGTATTAAGCCTGCTACAGACACTAGTCTACTTCATGTTAACTTCGGACTGGAATGTAATTGATCCCTAACCAAGTCTCACACCAATTAAGTGATAGGTGCCAAATATTGCATTATTTCTTATCATTTTATTGACACTTATCCCATTTTGCATACCATTAATTAGCCTTTTACAATGAATTATGTATTTTACTCTCCTCAAGGATAAATACTTAATATTGCTTAATTTTTCATTTTTAGGTACCAAATAAAGGCTAGATGAGTTGCGGAGCCAAAAGAGCAAAGACACGGGAAAAAGCCGGCAGAAACTCTAGCGGAAAAGAAGTGCACAATGTGGTATGGAAGACTCAAGGATAGAAGTGGGCTTAAAAAGGAAGAAATTGTTCTTAAAGAAGAAGTGGGCTCAAGATTGTCTAAGCCCAAACCCATTTCCTAAAGCCTAAAATCCAAACCCAAACCCGTTTTTCCCTTCAACCGTCAGATTGGATCCACTCCATCATCCAACGGTCGCTTCATCAGAGTGCATCGAGCTTTGATGTTCCTGTCTAACATCATAGCACCTAACTCCATCTTGGACCGTCAATTTTGATGTATCTCACATCCAATGGTCGCTCCACACCCATTTCTATCGCGCCGTTGGATCACTCCATCACCTTTTCATCCTACGGAAACCCCTCACCAATCATCAAAACTTGATGTCCCGTATAACACCTAAGCACCTAATACCTATACCCCCAAACAAACAACCCCTAGCCAAACCTAATCGAGTTCTTCTTCCACCTTCTCCCCTCTCCACTGCTACACCCATGTCCGCCACCAACTCCGTCGCTGCCACCACCATAACTCCCACCAAAAGCCATCATGGATTCCAACAACCAAAACCCATCACCCATATCACGTTCTATATCTTTCTCAACGACTAATTTCGCCTATTTTCACGCCACTGAACCCTAGGAGTGAAGTTGTTGAAATTGGTTGATGAGCTAGACAAATTGGAGGCATGGGTAGCATCAGGAGAAGAAATAGAGGCATGGGTTGAAGCTCTCAAGTGTTTTCAGATATTAGGTATGAATTAATTTCAATTTTTATGAGACCCCAAATTCACTGTTTTGGGGATTTTTGGGGAAAACTCATGTAAACTATAAATAGATGCTTTGGGTGTTTGTATTAGCGATGCTTGGACTAGTCAAGTACCAAATACTTGAGTTCTCAGTAAAAATTTCATCTTATTTTCTTGTCCTGTTTTTGGAGAATTCTCCATGTTGTTCACAACTGCTAGTAACATGCTAGGAGCTGTGTTCATGTTCTAAGATTCATATCTAGGGTTTAGATGAAACCCTTAACCTTAATTATAGGCTGTTTATGTTAATTTCTTTTGTTCCTGCTATGCTTTACTGTCTAGGACAGATTTAACCTAGTGTTCAACATATTACTTTCACCTTGAATGTCAAGCATCCTAGGTAGTTAGAATCATTCTATGTTGTACTTCACTTGTATTCAATTAAATGTTATTGATCTTTGATTAATTATTCTTTAAGTAGACAATTAATTCTATGACTTAATATATTAGTTGATGTTAAATTGTTCATCTAAGGAGCTAGAATAGTTGCAATAGCTAAATATTCTAGTATAGGTTAAGTGGTGAATTCAAAAACCCTAGTTCCCTTTTATCAAGTCTTTATACCCTCAGTTCAACCATCTTTATTGCTGTTTCAACCCAAAACACTCTTCTGTCACTGTTTAGAGTCATACTTTAGTAGAGAACAAAGAAATAACATATTTTGCATCCTCCAAATCGCTGTGGACTTCCCCTTACTTGCATACTAGCTGCTCTTGGCCTTGTGCACTTGCAAGTATCATTTGAACATAGTTTAGGATCTCTTTCTATACCTATCATTAAGGTACAGTCGCATTCCTTACGCCTCTAAATCCCAGCAGAACTCTACGCACTTGATTCCCTTAGATGATCTCATCCATAACTAAGAGTTGCAACGACCCAAACTCGAAGACTTATAAAAAAATCTGTCTCCCATAGATAAGTCTATTCTGATAGATAAATTTGTCTACCACATAAGTACATATGAAATTTTATTCCGTCTTATGATAAATCAAGGTGCACATGAACCAATTGATAATCAGGTTTTATATTTCCGAAGAGTACAGACTAGAAATATCAATAACCTTACAATAACTTAACTATATGGTAGTAGAAGAAGTTATTGTGAAATCACAAAGAATGAGAATAAGAGCCTTGTGATTACTTTTTATATCTTACCTATCGGAGATAAATCTAGAGAAAATCTTAGAGAAGATAGTACTCAATATGTACGATAGAAAAAGTAAGATCAGAATACGTAACTACAGAGAAAATAGTTGGATCTGGCTTCAGAATCCCAATGAAGTCTTTAAGTCATTAACCTATAATAGTTTTAGGAAAAACCTAGGTTAAAGGAGAATAAACTCTAGTACGCAACTAGCATCACACATGAGGTGTGGGGATCAGGTTTCCCAGTTGCTAGAGTTTTCCCTTATATAGCTTTTCAAACCAGGGTTTGATTTCGATCAAAGCTAAGTTAGCTTAGAAACAAATCATTCAATATTCACCGTTAGATAAAAATCTTATTTAAGATGCAAGATAAGTTTGCTTAAAACCAAAGCCATATCTCTCCATCGTTAGATGGTCTTAGCTTGTCACTGACAAATGAAATATACCTTTGTCTTAACCGCATTCATCTAACACATCTAGATCAACTATGATGATCGATCAATTATGAAAGATAATCAAATGAATCTAAATGTGTTTCTCATAGAGTTGTTCAATTGTTCAATATCTCATAGAAATATATATGAACCAATTGAAACAAAATCGGATTGATTCGTAATTGTACAAAGTACTTATATAAAAATCAGTTCATGAACACTAAGCCACGGTTTGCAAAGATTGCATTCCTTAATTCATAAATGTATTTGTTCATGAGTATGAAAACTTACTTAACCGATTTTAGAACTTCAACCACTAAGTTTGCAAACTGGTACGAAAACTATAGTTCCGGACCTCTGGTATGCAAACTTGGTTCCCAGACTTTTAAGTTAAAACCGTTCGCATACTGGTATGCAAACTTTGTTTCCGTACCTGAATCATACCAAAACAGTTTCCGTACTAGGTACGCATACTGTGATGTAGAAAAGGGTTTTTGTTCTAAACTCTCATTCCGATCACTGAAACATTCTTAGAAGACGACAATGGTTGTGTCACACAAACCATTAGCTTATAAGCAATTTTAAAGGGATCGAATAATCAGTATGAAAATTTCCACGTCGACATCAAATGATTGTCTCACACAAATCATGTAAGATGTTTCAAGGCAATTTCCACATGATCATATTTTGACTTATTATTTAGTTTCCAACAAATAAATAATTTCCAACTAAACTCGTCAAGAATAATGATGAACGTGGCTAAAGAAAAAAGCTTCCAACATATATTTCTAGAAATAGGTAAGCGAGTTAAACTCATCTCAAAATATCAAATGTGTATAATATGAAATTCTTTATAGCTATACGACTTTGTCTCAATGGGAGATAGAATTGAATAGACTTTTGAGTGATAAATAAGTTTTAGTATCCACATACCTTTTGTTGATGAAGTTCCTCCAAGATCTCCTTAGTAGATCTTCGTCTTCAATCGATGAACGCCGTGAAGTCTAAAGCTCAATTGCACATTCTATCCTAATCCGAGACATAGGTAGACTAAAAATCAAGACTATAGTTTTGATCACCTAAAATTGACAAATAAGCTTGAGATAGTAACGCTTGCGAGTTCGACCGAGCAATGCTCTAACAATCTCCCCCTTTGTCAATGTTAGTGAAAAAACTATCAACACATATGGATTACAAAATAAATAAACTTTGTAGCTTCTCATCCATCATGCTTGATTTCCTTGACTCTTCAACATTCCTTGAATTCTTCGCCACTCCAAGTACTTCAGTGATTCTGAACGTGTTTAACTCAGCATCATTGTTGTTGAAGATCCATAGTCATAACAATAAGAAAACAGTTGTTCTCAATTATTGTTATACAATGTCATAGTATTATCACACAGCATCAAATTCCAATTGTATCACAACTTTGAAAATAATACTATGGTGATATGTATCACTCCCCCTTAGTCAATAATTCATCTCACAATGAAAACCACTCCCCCTTACATAATGGTCCGTAAACCATATGTATGTAGTGTGAACTACCAAATAATTCTTCCCCTTTTTGTCAATATAAATTGGCAAAGGTACGAAAACTATGGGATCATAATGAAATTCTCATAGACATACTTCATGACTAAAAGAGAACATATCAACTTTGTTTCGATAATTTCACATAGTCGAAACTTAATGTATTCATCAAGAAGTTTATAAAGATACAAGATAACTCCTACAGTATTCCACAGCCACACTCCCCACAAAGATTTGGCAATTAAGCACAAGTTCAATTAAGAATTCTCCCCCATAAAATGTCATTCCCGAAAGAATAACAAGAGCGACCTTACTTTTACAAGAAAAGAAGGATTTCCTTAGACATTAGCAAATTACGTGACACATGAATTTGTATCCAGAAAACTAATTAATCCACAAGAGACCTTATTGAATAATCTAATAGGAAATAATCACATAAGAAAACTTATGGAGCCATATAGTACTTTCACATAAAGTGGATCAGGGAAAGATCAATAATGCGGAATATTCAAAAGTTAATTCTATTTTCCATCAATATTTGCATAATGACACAATAGACTTAACTTTTGACATATATGAGATAATCATAGTTTACGGACGTAAACACACATATCTCATAACATATTTTTGCAATATATCAAACCAATAAAGATTAATACTGCAAAATCATCTTTCAAATGACTTAGAATTTAAATAAATAAATCTAAAAACATTGCAAGATGAAAATCTGTTGGAAATAGCTATGTGTAATCACAATATTTGCTATTCCAAACCCTAGTTATCCTTCTTAAAACACAAGAATAAATTCTCATTAGAAGTTTCCTAGACATTAAGATTCTTGAAAAATTCTTTATCGTCCCCAAACTCTTTGTTGTCAACAGACATTGGAACATAAGGTTCATGAAGAAAGGAGTCAATTTCAACAAACCTTCTTGACTGATGCCGAACCAGGACCTTATGAATTTCAAGAGTTCTTATAACAATAGCCTTTATTTGTTGCATCTCCATCCTTGTTTCTTTCAACTCTTCAAGAACATCATAAAACTTCTGCAGTGAGGGGTTAGCCCTTGGTTTGTTCATATTCTTCCTTTTTCTCTTCAAAGTTGTAGAGGAATGAGATTTACCTTTTTCCTTCATGATTGATGGCTTAACAATCATATTAACATCTTTTCCATCACAAGACATGATGCTTGGAGTCTCCATTCAATTATGGGATTGTGATAGAAATACACAAAACTAGCTCCACAAGCAATCTTTTGATAAAAAGAGTTTTCAGGGAAGGAAAAAAGGAATGTAGGGTTACAAAACATATATTCAGAGTACATGGGATTCACGTACGAGCAAATCTCAACCCTAGGAAAGGTAAAATTGTCGATTTTAACCCTCTTTTAATGATCAAAACAGGGTAAACCCTTTCAATACCATTTAAAGGTATGAAAAGATCAACAGAAAACAAGAAAAAAATAAAACAAAATAAAATAATACTCCCTCCGTCCTAAATTATTAGTCCGCTTTGACTAAGTCAAGATATTAAGGAGACCGGAGAAATGTACAAAACTACCCCTATTAAATGTACAAAACTACCCCTATTAAATGCTATGTTATTACCAAAATTAAAAGGAGTATATGAATTATAGAGTACGTAAGAAAAATACATATTTGGTAATTTTATTACTTATAGAAATGTTTTAATAGAAAATAAAAATAAAAATCTTTATAGATTAATTTAGTAGATTTGTTTCCTATCGAGGAATATATCATTTAAGATTTAGATTGTAAAAACAACTTTATAATTATAAAAGACTGAAGGGTATATTTGAGAGTTTGACTAAAAAATATGACTATAAACAGAAGCTGGCCAGTATTTTAGGACAGATGAAAATAGAATAGAGGACAGAAATTTTAGGACAGAGGGAGTATATATTTTTTTCCTATAGCCCGATTGTGCAAAACTCTTGTCTCTTTGAATTCGGGCATATGAGACAAGATGCACTTTCAACACAATTAGACTGTGTTGGGGTGAACAATAATTTGTCCACCATGTGATTCCTGTACGGAAATATCTGTACCATGTTTCACAGGTCGTTCAGACCTAGCTCTTTTCTGTAGAAGTCTAACTTTTTCTTTAGAAATTAAACTCTTCGGAGATGAGTTAAATTTACATACCTCAGATTGATTTGACTTTAGAACAAGTTTGAGATTATTTGCTAGACGATTTGCTCTCCGTTGCAGTTTTTTGACATATCTTACTTTATGTTTGTACTTAAAACAATTAAAGAGTTCATGGCCCTTAATAGTACAATAATAACATGTCAATGTGGAGGATGGTTCAGGCACCATAGCCGAACATGATGCTAAATAGATTGAAGTACTTGAAATATGTGAGATAGAAGTAAATTCCAATTTATCTTCCAAGGCGGTCGAAGAATTTTCTCCACAAAGAATATCAAGATTGATATGAGTATTGCTACAATCATCAAAATTGATATTTTCACAAAGGAGTGCTACACTTGATTTTTTTTGTCTTCAATTGAATCAAAGTGATCAGACGTTTCATCAAGAGCTACAACAAGACCTTTATTTCCAGTGTATTTTCTACGGTTTGGACACTCATTAGCAAAATGACCAATACCTTTCCAATTGAAGCACTATGGCGTATCCTAATCATCAGTATCGATAGTATCCCTGTTTTCAGAAGGAATGCGATCGTGAGGCTTAACTGATGATCTGGGTTTATCCCTGGTGAATCGTTTACTCCTCTTTTTTAGGATCAGAATCTCGCAATAGTTATGTCTCAGCGAAGTTAACAATGGTATTGCACAAAAGCGTCTCAGAACAATTTCAGAAACGACATCAGCAAGGATCATGAGAAAGGTGTGATAGTCTTGCGAAAATTAGAAAGCTTCCGAAGTCAACATTTGTAAGGTTGCGAGAATGTCGCAAACCATATCCGAAAATAAAAGATAGATTAGCTGTCATCCACTATGTATTTCCCTTATAAATAGTCATTCGAGTTGTAAAGGAGAGAGAGATCTTTTTTGAGTGAAAGATAAGTAAATAGGAGAGAGAAAGTTGAGAGCAGAGATCATTATTGATTTCTTTATTTTCCTTGTAAGAATATTCAGAAATTAATCAATAAAATTAAGAGTGTAAACCTAAAAATAGGCTGATCAACGATAAAATCATACGAGGGGTGTATTGTAGGATTTCCTGCAACTACATCTTTAACAGAAGATCTCTAAAATGTCTTGTGATCATAGAAACTGAGTTGTCAAGATCTTCATCTGATGATTCAGTCTCAATCGGATCATTCACCGAGTTGCCAACACCTTTACTTTTATCAAGTAGTTTAGTATTCTTTTGTGCTTTGAAGGCAATATCCTTTCCATCTTTGGATGTATGCTCATGATCAAATATCTTTAACTTTCTAACAAGTGTATTCCTGGAAAGTGTTTCAAGGTTATTCCCCTCAGCGATGGAATCTTTCTTATAATCGTATTTGGCTGGTATCGATCTGGGAATTTTCATCATAGTGTCTTTTTCAGGAATAGTCTTACGCAATGCAAAAGATGCATTAACAATTTCAGACACTTCGTGACTAAACTCATCAAATGACTCTTCATCAGCCATACGAAGGTTTTCCCAATCAGAATTTAGGTTTTTAAGCCTAGCTTCATTCTCAGAGGTATTCCCTTCAAATACGGTTTCTAAGATATCCCAAGCATCTTTAAACCGAGTGCACGTATTCACATGGTGCTGAAAATCTGGGGTAATGGCATGGATGATAGCATTTAAACCGTCAGATTTTTTCTTTGTAGTGAGAATCTCGACGGGATCATACTCACCAATATCCTTTGGAACAGTTACATTACCCATTGTAACTAATGGATGATCATAGCCATTTACAACACGAACCCATGATTGAAAATCACGCGCTTGGAAAAAGGCACGCATAACAATTTTCTACCATAAATAATTCGAGGCATCAAAGACTGGCGGTACGTTTACAGAGATAACGCTTCTGTCCATAGAGTCAGATTGCTACAAACACAGACTTATGAGGTCTTAGTGTGTTTGCCTGCTATGATACCAATTGAAAAAGTGGGGGTCTAACAACCACACCCAATATTTCGTTCGACAATCTATATGGACTAACTCCAATATACTTACAAGAGAATCAACTAGACAGTCAGACTCAATCAAGGAAATATATCCAAGAGATGTATTTATATTTCTCAATACAATCTACAATCTAACAGTTAGGAATCTATGAGCCTGATTGATATGAGAAATAACTTGGATGGTACCAAGACCAATATCTAAGTGCCAATCAATTACTATCCAACAAACAAGGTCGGATTTACCAATTGATTGAACTACGCACAACCTGTGATATTTCAATTACATAAAATATAATGCGGAAAAGAAATAACACGGACACCAGAAATTTTGTTAACGAGTAAACCGCAAATGCAGAAAAACCTCGGGACCTAGTCCAGATTTGAATACCACACAGTATTAAGCCGTTATAGACACTAGCCTACGAAAAGTTAACTTCGGACTGGAATGTAGTTGAGCCCTAACCAAGTCTCATACCGATTAAGCTGCAGTCGCGTTCCTTACGCCTCTGATTCCTTACGCCTCTGAATCCCAGCAGGTCTCTACGCAGTTGATTCCCTTGGATGATCTTACTCACAACTAAGAGTTGCTACGACCCAAAGTTGAGGAGTTATAAACAAATCTGTCTCCCATAGATAAGTCAATTATGATATGTAAATATGTCTCCCACATAAGTACCTATGAAGTTTCGTTTCGTCTTATGATAAATCAAGGTGCACATGAACCAGTTGATAACCCGGTCTTATATTACCGAAGAACGACCTAGAAATATCAATCACCTCACAATAACTTAACTATATGGTAGTAGAACAAGTTATTGTGGAATCACAAAGCATGAGACGAAGAGCTTTGTGATTACTTTTTATATCTTACCTATCACAGATAAATCTCGAAAAAATCTTAGAAAAGATAGTACTCAATACGATAGAAAAAGTAAGAGCAGAATACGCAACTACAAAGAAAATAGTTGGATCTGGATTTAGAATCCCAATGAAGTCTTTAAGTCGTTAGCCTATAATAGTTTTAGGAAAACCCTAGGTTAAAGGAGAATCGATCTAGTACGCAACTAGTATCACACATGAGATGTTGGGATTAGGTTTCCCATGCTAGAGTTTTCCCTTATATAGCCTTTCAAATCAGTGTTTGCTTTCGATCAAAGCTAAGTTAGATTCGAAACAAAGCATTGAAGATTCACTGTTAGATGAATACCTGATTTGAGTTTCAAGTTAAGTTTGCTTAAAACCAAAGCAATATCTCTCCACCATTAGATGGTCTTAGCTTGTCACACACAAATGAAATATACCTTTATTTAGATATGGGCAACCGTACCTAAACGTGTATATTGAGTTGTCTCAACAATAGTTAACCGAAGTTACCCATATGAAAACTTTTATTTTAACCACATTCATCTAACACATCTAGATCAACTATGATGATCAATCAATCATGAAAGATAACCAAATGAATCTAATTGTATTTATCATAGATTTGTTTAATTTTTCACTATCTCATAGAAATATATATGAACCAATTGAAAAAACATCGGATTGATTCGTAATTGTACAAGAATTAGTTCATGAACATTAAGCCACGGTTTGCAAAGATTGCATTCCTTATTTCATAAATGTATTTGTTCATGAGTATGAAAACATACTTAACCGATTTTAGAACTTCAACTACTAAGTTTTTAAATTGTTACGCAGACTATAGTTCCGGACTTTGGTCTTGTCTAGCCGTTTGCAAACGGGTACACAAACTGCCGTCCCGGACCTAACTTAGGTAGAACCGTTCGCATACTGGTATGCAAACTTGGTTTCCGGACCTGAATCATACCAAAAAAGTTTCCATACTAGGTACGCATACTGTGATGCATCTAGACAAGGGATTTTGTTCTAAACTCCCATTTAAATCATTGAAACATTCTTAGAAGACGACAATGGCTGTCTCACACAAACCATTAGCTTATAAGCAATTTTCAAGTGATCGAATGATCAATACGAAACTTTCCAAGTCGACATCAAATGATTGTCTCACACAAATCATGTAAGATGTTTCAAGGCAATTTCCATATGATCATATTTTGGCTTATTATTTAGTTTCCAAAAAATAAATTGTTTCCAACTAAACTCGTCAAGAATAATGATGAACGTAGCTAAAGAAGAAAGCTTCCAACACATATTTCGATAAATAGATAAGCGAGTTAAACTCAGCTCGAAATATCAAATGTGTATAATATGAAAGTATATATATCTATACGACTTTGTCTCAATATGAGATAAAATAGAATAGACTTCTGAGTGATAGATAAGTTTTAGTCTCCATATACCTTTTGTTGATGAAGTTCCTCCAAGCTCTCCTTAGTAGATCTTCGTCTTCAATCGATGAATGCCGTGAAGTATAAATCTCAACTACACATTCTATCCTAATCCAAGACACAGTTATAAGTAAACTAGAAATAAAGACTATAGTTTTGATCACCTAAACTTGTCAAACAAGATTGGGATAGCAACGCTTGCGATTTCGACCAAGCAATGATCTAATAGTATGGACACCTTAAGACAATAATCAAGTTCCAGAGTTCACATTTTTCCAGTACGTGTACCGGCATGGATACTAAACTGGTTTTGGGACCAACAATTCTTTTTCGGTGTGCATACGGGTATCCGTATCAATCCGAGTTCACGAGTTCACAGACTTTTTAAGTTGTGCATACTGATATGCATACCAAAAATATGTTATCGACATATAGCTACTATGTTACATGTACTGAGTACATGTACCACGGCGTTGGGATTGTAACAGTTTTCTCAGTTTATAAGACTAGTATGCATACTGTCTTATATATGAATTTACAATGGTTCTATATTTCTCTCTACATTGATTCAAAACATTCCCGGATAACATCAATGAGATATTTCACTGTTCCAGATTATTTTCGAATGATACTTGAATCACGATTTTAATTACGAACAATAAATTGTTTTTAACCAAAATTCATCAAGTTTGAACAAATGTTCATTAAGCTTAATCTTATTTCGAGAAGGATATTATCAAGATAAACTTGAATTGAAATTATTGTTATGCATGAATAGTCTAATTAGTCATGAGACAACGTCTCATAGATAGAAAGGTGATATAACTTGAGAAATAGGTGGTTCAGTCTTCACTTAGCTTTTGTTGAAGAAGTTCTCCAAAATCTTTGGTTGATCTTCGCCTTCAAACGGTAGAACGCAATGATGATTGTCGTGATGTCCATTTCTCAACTACACTTCTACCTAATTCGAGACTTGACTAATTGTAGACTAGAAATAAAGATATAGTTTTGATCAACTAAATTTGACAACAATCTTGATACAACAACACTTGTGAGTTCGACCGAACAATTCTCTAACAATCTCTCCCTTTGTCAATTTTAAATATCAATACATACGGATAAAAATAAAAGCTTCAAAAAACTTCCTTGAATCCATCATGATTGATTTCCTTTGTGTCTTCAACTCCTTGAACTCTTCGTTACTTCAAGTTGCAATGATTCTGGACGTGTTCAATTCGGCATCGTTGTTGTTGGAGATCCATAGCGATAATTTTTTTTTGAAACAAATATTCTCAATTATCGTTATACAATAACATAGTATTATTATTCTCCAAAGTTCAATTGTATTACAACTTCGATGTAATGCTACATTGATATTGAAAAGACGAGGGTACCCAAATATACCTCAATATAAAACTTTTCCACCTATATGTCCTTTTTCCGAAAGTGATTGTCTATGGACTGAGTCGAGACAATATAACGAATCGGTTCACACTTCCTGTGATCGTCTATGGATACGAGATCGAGACAATACGAAAACAAGATAACTTGCGTGATTGACTATGGATACAAGATCGAGAGAATATAACAACGAAGTATGATTACTTGATAATAGGTCCGGACTTAACTAAACACTATAGGATTGCTATCAAGTAATTAGGAATTAACGTTTGTGGAATTTACTTTAAATTATAATAAAGGAAATTATAATTGCGGAAAATAAAAGTAAATGACACAACAAGATTTTATTAACGAGGAAACCGCAAATGCAGAAAAACCCTGGGACCTTGTCCAGAATTGAATACTCTCTTAATTAAGCTGATATACAAAATCTAAACCAACTTCGTATAGTTAAGACCAAGCAACTAAACCTATAGTTCACCTAGTTCCCTCAGTATCCCTGCGCCTCCAACTTGCAATAAGTCACGCACTTGGAACAATTCCTTTGGTTCGTATTCCAAACAGTAAAGTAACAACAAATTTGTTCCGTAACAACTCTTTTCAAACAACGTGATATGAGTTTGACAAAAGGCTCTTCTGTTTAACCAATAAACTCCTTTGTCGGGTTCTAGATATTCTATTTAACAACTACCAGAGTAATTGTTTAGACTATGCAATCACTACTATGAATCACAAAGAAATGTATTGATGCCGATCTACGCAACTAATCAATCCAATCTATCAAAATATAAACCGATTATGGTTGGATCCCCAACCGATCAAGTTTTGTGACACCAAATATTATGAACTCAAATAAGAAATCTTCTTTGTCTTCAAATCTTCTTAGATCTTCAATAAACACCTGCACACAAATAACTTGAATCTCTTGTGATCAATCACACACAGAACGGAGTCTGTTAACGATGGATTATCACAAGACGTCTTTAGATCTACAAACAGTCTAAAGATCCCTGTCGATACTTCGATCTAGTTTGAGTGAATCTTATATCAGAAGAGAAGATTCTCAAGCATAAACAAACTAGGTGCAATCAAAGTTCAACAACCGTTAAATAGTCAATCAAATCAATCAAAAACCAATAATGAACTGCAATTTTCTAGTTTCCCACCAACGGTACTCGTAGAGCTTCTCAATCCCAAAGAAGTCTTTAAAACGAGCGGTCGTAAGAGATTTCGCCTAACTAGGGTACTTTCCTCTCCGAATAGACGGATCCACCAGTAACAACGCAACTAGGTAGTTTTGCTGGCTCTGAGGATTAGTTTGCTCGAAATGCAAACTTCAATATTTATAAACCAAGGAAGTTTGGACACCAAGGAATTTCCAAAACCGAATATTCTCAAAGATATGCAATAAAGCCAAAATCGATTTTCATAATTCCTGGAAATGCTCTGTCCAAATATTGACCGAAATCTCAGTAGAAAATCTCCAATTAGTAAATGCACATTACCAATTTTTTATTTTCTAAGGATATGCATTTAATTGCTGGAAATTAAAAGCATATAAAATTAAAAACCTTGATTAAAAGATTCTCAATTTATTTCGATCCGGGATTCTCCTTTAGTTATTAAGGAATATCTTTGAACAATAATAGATAAGAATTACTGCACATGTTCAAGTATGTCGACATCTTTACTTTGTAAATCCTTTTTCATATTTACAATCTTGGAACCGATTTTCCATACTTCCAAACGAGTTTAGAATTGGTTCATCTGAAGAACTACGTGATTGATCAAAAAACATTCAATCACCATTCATTGGTTTAACGGTTCTACCAAACACAAAGTTCGGTTCTACCTCCAAGTGGGTACTAGGATATTTTAGTGACAAAAGTCTTACATCATATGGATAAACAAATTACAAGAATTCATTATACATACGCTTGATTCCAAGTTTCAAAAACACAATAACCTGCATATATTCAATCCATAAATGCCATTGTTGACATTATAATAAAAAATCTAATACTCCCCCTAAAGGTGAGATAGGTAGACTTTCAATCCGCACATCTCTGTTAATTCCTCTTGTAGTCCATATAACTACAAATCATCATATGATATGTTTCTCCCCCTTAGTCAATGCTTTACTCTTTCGTTAGATATAACGTTTTAGCACCATTGTCCTTTCCTTAGTGAATCACATCACTTGTTTACTCCATATATTTCTCCCCCTTTTTGTCACAAAATGACAAAGTTACGAGCAAATAAAGGACAAACCGAAAGGATCTTACAAATCCAAAAGACTTGCATAACCTATAAGAGTTAAGCACGAAGGTTTCACATACAATTTTAGATAACCAATATCAAAACCGAAACCACAAAGTAATTTTATTTTGATATGTTATCAAGGAAACAATTGCCCGAACCAATTTTCCTAATAGTTTAGCAAATTAAAAATTGACTAAGTTTCTTAATTCTTTTGCTAAACCGATTGTACAAATACAATCGCTTGTTTGATAAGACCAAAATAAAGATCAGAATTAACTCTATTTTTCTCATCAGGTTCTAATTATTCGAACGATAACTTAGACCTTTCACTTTAAACAACACAAGTACTAGGTTAGTTAACTAGTATTTCTTGTTAAGGCATTCAGTTAGACTTGAATAACCGAATTATCCTCTTTGATAAGTCTAACTAAGATCGGAATTAACTTAGTTTCTCTTATCCGTAATCAAATTGGACTAAACAAATGATCCCGAAAACCTTTTTGTTAAGCCATAAACAATTCATACAAACCAAATAAATCAACTTGCATAATTATTTATCTCAACCGGAAGCAATTGAAACAAACATAGACATTAAAGCACCGCAATTGCACCGAAATTTCGTAAGCCTAAACAATTGATACCAAACAATAAAGCAAGATAACAATAGTTTTTCTTAATCAGAAACAATTGAATCACACACATCCATACACAAATAATGGAATAAACATCAATTGTACCGAAATTTTGTTAAGAAAAAGAAAAATATATGCAATAAAACCAGGATTTTCTTAAACATGAAAACGATTAACTTACAAATTCGTTACCTCAAGTTCCGCATCCTCTTCTCCTCTTGTTTGCATCTTTCTGGGGAGGAATATCGTCATGTTGTCATCCTCTCGCAAGAACAAAAGAACAACAACAAAAGCAACCTTTACCAGAGAAAGGTTGAAATCGGTTTAACTAATGCATAACAAAAGTTGAAAACCCGAAACACATATGCTTTTATGCTAAACCAAAAGCCATTTAATATATTCCCACTTTTTCACACATAAGTTTCAACCGGAACCCCTTATGATCCTTTGATAAAGCCTACCATCATGGGCTAGAACTCAATCCCGCTAAATCAAAAAGTCACCCAAACCATAAGGGTTCACACAATATGAGATCGAATATTAAGGTTATGAAAACCGAAATCAAAACATCCCATAAACACATAGCAATAATATAAAGCATTCAAGCAAATGCTATGTAATCGAAAAACTATCACAAGAAAAATTATAAAATAATAATTTTATTCATAAATAATAGATAGTTTTATTCAAATTAGACCTTATACAATTATCAAAAACTGATGTCTATTTTCCTGGATTAATTTTAAACTTATTCATCCTTGTTATCCTGAGTTTCCATGATTTCATCAAGGTTTTCTTCAAACAGTTCCAAGTTAGTAGAGTGAAAAATAATCATTTGAAGATCATGAAAGTCTCTATAAATGCCCAACAAACAACATGGAAAATAATTTCCTTCCGGGCAATTGAGGATAATTCCTTCAGAAGTTCCTTTCTTCCAATCAGTTCAAGAACTCCTTCACACAGATTCGTAGCCCTTACTTCTGTAAGAGAGGGCATGATTTGATAAGAGCACAACTCAGAATAGAGTTCAAGTCTTCCTTTATTAGAGGAATCCAAAACACTTTCCACTTCTTGAATACAATATTCTCCCACAAATTCACTGTACTCTTGTTCTCAGTGAAGAGAATTATATGAATTTTCTGTTTAATAGATCATGAAATCTACAGGAGTATATCAAATTAGATATAACATTTTTTAGGTCTTTCATTATTGAGAACCATGAGGGATTCGAAAAAGAGTTAAGTTTTTATAAGATTTTAACCTCTTATAAAAAGAAACTTTTTATTTAAAGATTTTTCGGAAATCTTTACTTAAGAGGAAATAACTGGAATTACCCCTTTTAAAACAAATTTCTATAACACAGGAGTGCTCGGGTACGGAGAAATTTGTTTTTATGTAACAGTGCGTTATTTTTGCCTGTTCTTCCTCTTCCATTTCTTGAGATATGATACATCATCATAATCGAAGAATGGTTCAGAAACTACTCCTTTTAAAGGATGAGAGACAAAACTTGCTCGTTTAAAATCATTTTTCTTATGCCTCCTTTTAAATGATTTTGGAGTATACTGAGTAGACAAGAAATTAGTACAATAGTCCTTTACTCTGTTTGTTAAGAGTCGAGAATCAAAGTTTATCTTTCCCAATTTCTTTGAAACAAAGCGGAGAGCATTTTGCATTTTACGAATCTTGCACATCTTCTGAACATTTTTTTTACTACCACAAGAATAACAACATTTGGTATTATAAGAGTTATAATGTTTGTTGTTACCTGTTTGTGCAAGGTTGTTGGAGGCTCCTTTGTTTTTCTCTACTCTTCGTAGCTTCGATTTCTTCCTTTCTTCATCATCCTTCTTTTTCTGGTTTGAATGATCATCAATTGTTTGTTTGCCCTCATTAGTTTCTCCATAAAAATATTGAGTATTTTCAATTAGAGGATCCTCTGTTTGAGCACACAGGGATTTGAAAAACTTTACTTCATTGTTAAGAGCAACGGTATTACTACCTTCATAACCTAAACCACGTGTATCCCCATGACTTCTCCCTGTTTCCAACAAAGAAGATAAGTTGTTTGAGCTCTCATTAAGTTTTCTCAGCATAAGTAGAGTTAACAGTTTCCTCTAAACACTTTACGTAGGAAAAAAGACTATTTTCATTTGTTTTGACGTACTCTTGTTGAGAGTTTAATTTTATTTTAGAGTCACCAAGCTATTTTTCTAAAAGACAAACCTTTTCCAGGTTTTTATCCAAATTCTTTTTACAATTTTTTACGTGATGGCGTTCAGTATCCATCTTCTCTTCGAAGTCATAAACTTGTTGTGAGAATTTTCCTTTTAGCAAGTTATGCTCTTCCTCGAGATTTCCAAACTTTAAAGTTAATCTCGTTCTCTTTCAAGTGCTGAAAGGAGTTCATTAGAACAAAAAAGAAATTGTTTACTTCATTCCTTTAGTTCAGATGATTTCACACTTGATTTTTCATCAGAGATCTCAAGTATGGAACTCAAAAATTTCTCGCTAGAGATATCATCTCTTGATCAACAAGAGTTTGAACACCTATCTCATTTTGAGCATATATCTTGTGATACGTTAACTGAGTCTTTCTTTAGTTTTCGCTCACGCTTAACTTTATTTTGACTCATGTCTTATACGTTGGATCGCACCAAACATAGATTGTTAATCTTTTCGTGTTTGCCCGCTCTGATACAAATTGAAAATACAAGGGTACCCAAATATACCTCAATCTAAAAATTTTCAACCTATAAGTACTTTCTCCGAAAGTGATTGTCTATGGACTAAGTCGAGACAATACAACGAATCGGTTCACACTTCGTGCGATTGTCTATGGATACGAGATCGAGACAATACGACAACAAGATAACTTGCGTGATTGACTATGGATACAAGATCGAGAGAATACAACAACGAAGTATGATTACTTGATAATTGGTTTGGATTTAACCAAACACTATAGGATTTCTATCAAGTAATTAAGAATTAACGTTTGTGTAATTTACTTTAAATTATAATAAAGACAATTATAATTAAGGAAAATAAAATTAAATGACACAACAAGATTTTGTTAACGAGAAAACCGCAAATGCAAAAAAAACCCGGAACCATGTCCAGTATTGAATACTCTCAGAATTAAGCCATTATAAAAAAGTCTAAACCAACTTCGTATGGTTGAGACCAAACAACTAAACCTATAGTTCACCTAGTTCCCTCAGTATCCCTGTGCCTCCAACTTGCAATAAGTCACGCACTTGGAACAATTCCTTTGGTTCGTATTCTAAACAATAAAGGAACAACAAATTTGTTCGGTAAAAACTCTTTTCAAACAACGTGATATGAGTTTGACAAAAGGCTCTTCCGTTTAACCAATAAACTCCTTTGTCGGGTTCTAGATCAATCTATTTAACAACTACCAAAGTAATTGTTTAGACTATGCAATCAATACTATGAATCACAAAGAAATGTATCGATGCCGATCTATGCAACTAACCAATCCAATCTATCAAAAGATAAACCGATTATAGTTGGATCCCCATCCGATCAAGTTTTGTGCACACCAAAGATTATGAACTCAAATAATAAATCTTCTTTGTGTTCAAATCTTCTTAGATCTTCAATAAACACCTGCATACAAACAACTTGAATCTCTTGTGATCAATCACACACAGAATGGAGTCTGTTAACGATGGAATATCATAAGACGTCTTTAGACCTACAAACAGTCTAAAGATCCCCGTCGATACTTCGATCTAGTTTGAGTGAATCTTATATCAGAAGAGAACATTCTCAAGCATAAACAAATTAGGTGCAATCAAAGTTCAACAACCATTAGTCAATCAAATCAATCGAAAACTAATAATAAACTGCAATTATCTAATTTCCCACCAATGGTTTTCGTAGAGCTTCTCAATCCCAAAGAAGTCTTTAAATGAGCGGTCATAAGAGATTTCGCCTAATTAGGCTACTTTCCTCTCCGAATAGACGGCTCCACCAGTAACAACACAACTAGGTAGTCTTGCTGGCTCTGAGGAGTAGTTTGCTCGAAATACAAACTTCAACATTTATAGACCAAGGTGATAAGACGAGGGTAGCCAAATATACCTCAATCTAAAACTTTTCCACCTATAAGTCCTTTTCCGAAAGTGATTGTCTATGGACTGAGTCGAGACAATACAACTAATCGGTTCACACTTCGTGTGATCGTCCATGGATACGAGATCGAGACAATACAACAACGAAGTATGTTTACTTGATAATAGGTTCGGACTTAACCAAACTCTAGGGATTGTCTGTCAAGTAAAATAGGAATTAATGTTTGTGTAATTTACTTTCTATTATAATAACAACAATTATAATTGCGGAAAATAAAAGTAAATGACACAACAAGATTTTGTTAATGAGGAAAACTGCAATTGGAGAAAAACCATGGGACCTAGTACAAAATTGAATACTCTCAGAATTAAGCTGTTATACGAAATCAAACCAACTTCGTATAGTTGAGACCAATCAACTAAACCTATAGTTCACCTAATTTCCTCAATATCCCCGCGCCTCCAACTTGTTGATAAGTCACGCACTTGAAACAATTCCTTTGGTCCGTATTCCAAACAGTAAAGGAACAACAAATCTGTTCGGTAACAACTCTTTTCAACCAACGTGATATGAGTTTGACAAAGGCTCTTTGGTTTAACCAATAAGCTCATTTGTCGGGTCCTTAGATCAATCTTTCAACAATTACCGAAGTAATTTTTAGACTATGCAATCAATACTATTAATCACAAATAAGTGTATTGATGTCGATCTACTCAACTAATCAATCCAATCTATCACAAAGATAAACTGATTATAGTTGGATCCCTTTCCAGCCGAAACAAGTATTGTGTACACCAAAGATTATGAACCCTAAAAGTCTTTTTGTCTTCAAATCTTCTTTAATCTTCAATCAGCACCTGCACACAATCAACTTGAATCTCTTTTGATCAATCACACGCAGAACGGAGTCTGTTAACGTCGGATTATCACAAGACGTCTTTAGATCTACAAACATTCTAAAGATCCCCGTCGAAACTTCGATCTAGTTTGAGTGAATCTTATATCAAAAAAGAAGATTCTCAAGCATAAACAAACTAGGTGCAATCAAAGTTCAACAACCATTAGTCAATCAAATCAATCAAAAACTAAAATAAACTGCAATTATCTAGTTTCCCACCAACGGTACTAATAGAGCTTCTCAATCCCAAAGAAGTCTTTAAACTGAGCGGTCGTAAGAGATTTCGCCTAATTAGGTTACTTTCCTCTCCGAATAGGCGGCTCACCAGTAACAACATAACTAGGTAGTTTTGCTGGCTCTGAGGATTAGTTTGCTAGAAATGCAAACTTCAATATTTATAGACAATGAAGTTTGGACACCAAGGAATTTACAAAACCGAATATTCTCAAAGATTTGCAATAAACACAAAATCATTTTTCAAATTCCTGGAAATGCACTGTCCAAATATTGACCGAAATCCCAATAGAAAAATCTATAATCAATAATGCACATTACTAATTATTATTTTCTAAAGATATGCATTTAATTGTTGGAGATTAAATAACATATAAAAACTAAGAAACCTTAATTAAAAAGATTCTAAATTTATTTCGATCCTTGGATTATCGTTTAGCTATTAAGGAATATCTTTGAACAATTAATGATAAGAGTTATTGTACATGTTCAAAGTATGTCGACATCTTTACTTTGCATTTC
Source organism: Papaver somniferum (assembly GCF_003573695.1). Classification (NCBI taxonomy): domain Eukaryota; kingdom Viridiplantae; phylum Streptophyta; class Magnoliopsida; order Ranunculales; family Papaveraceae; genus Papaver; species Papaver somniferum. The sequence continues at coordinate 122,336,647 of NC_039366.1, forward strand.
CTTTTTCATACTTACAATCTTGGAAATGATTTTCCACACTTCCAAACAAGTTTAGAATTGGTTCGTATGAATTCCAAGAACTATGTGATTGATTATCCTATCAAATCACCAACCATGGGTTTCACGGTTCTACCAAAACAAGTTCGGTTCTACCTCCATGTGAATACTGTGCATAGTCATGCTAGTTACCAAAATTCGGTTGACTAGGTACTAGGATCGGTTCCCCACAACTTATGGTAACTACTTGTATTCGGTTGCACATGTCCACAGGATCGGTTCCCCCAAAACTACAAACTTGTTGCACATGTTCATAGGATCGGTTCCCCCATCTACAAAAAACGTGTTGCACCTCTTACAAGGATCGATTACCTCTTGTAAACGTGTTGCACCTCTTACTAGGATCGGTTCCCCAATGACTAGATAAAAGTTGCTATTTACAAGGCATCGATCATACCATTTTGAGTGATTACTTAAGATCGGTTTCACTAATAAAAGTCATACCAATACATAAGTCATGCCTTGTGAATATTTTTACCAAGATACATAAACAAGTTTATGAGCGGTTATGCTAAATACACATATTGGTAATTCAAAATAGATTTGCAATGAATACCAATGCCAATAAGCCTAGCGATTTCCCTTTCGATTCACAAAACAAGTTTATGAACTTACTTCCTTTAAATGAGTGTAAAACATTGTTTCCTAGGATGAAATCTTCACTCATACCCATACATAATCACAATAACATTCATATGATCATGTCAATGTCTTATATACAAAGTTTAATGGTTAAGCAATAAAACTCGTATTGTATTCCTTAATACTATGTCTAACTAGAGTTTCATACACAGCTTCGCAGTTATGTTTTCAATATGCACGACTTGAAAGATACGTTAGGGAAAGAAACAGTTCAAGTCAAATATTACTAACCTCAAGAGGAAGGATGATGTTGTCGTTGTAGCTCCATATTTCTTCACAATCTTCAAGTATTCATGTAATATTTGTAAGTCTCATATCCTAACACTTTCAAGCTAACTTATACGAAGTTGACTCTAGTATATAATCAAGCGACTCTTTAAATGAGTTTTGATTCACTAAAATATGACAACCAAACTTGACAATACCAACGCTTGGTGGGTTCAACCGATCTATGCTCTAACAAAAGGAAGTTTGGACACCAAGGAATTTTCAAAACCGAATATTCTCAAAGATATGCAATAAAGCCAAGATCGGTTTTCATAATTCCTGGAAATTCTCTGTCCAAATATTGACCGAAATCAAATTAGTAAATGCACATTACCAATTTTTTATTTTCTAAAGATATGCATTTAATTGCTGGAAATTAAAAGCATATAAAATTAAAAACCTTAATTAAAATATTCTCAATTTATTTCGATCCGGGATTCTCCTTTAGTTATTACGGAATATCTTTGAACAATAATAGATAAGAGTTACTGCACATGTTTAAAGTATGTCGACATCTTTACTTTGTAAATCCTTTTTCATATTTACAATCTTGGAACCGATTTTCCATACTTCCAAACGAGTTTAGAATTGGTTCATCTGATTTCCAAGAACTACGTGATTGATCAAAAAACATTCAATCACCATTCATGGGTTTAACGGTTCTACCAAACACAAAGTTCGGTTCTACCTCTAAGTGGGTAATAGGATCGGTTACACTAGTTTCCATAAAATGTCTAACTAAGTACAAGGATCAATTACCACTTTCTCATGGTATTACTTGTGATCGGTTGCACAAGTTATAGGATCGGTTACACCAATTACTAAAACTTGTTAACCTACTACAAGGATCGATTACACATCTTGTGATTAGTCCCACCAAATCGGTTACCCAATAACTAGGAATGGTCACACCAATTACAAATATCGATCATACCATCTTAGTTGATTACTTAAGATTGGTTTCACTAATAAAAGTCATACCGATACATAAGTCAGACATTATGAATAGTTTTGCCAAGATACATAAACAAGTTATGAGTGGTTATACTAAACACACATATTGGTTATCCAAAGATTTGCAATGAATAACAATACCAATAAGCCTAGCGATTTCCCTTTCGATTCGCAAAACAAGTTTATGAATTGTACTTCCTTTAAACGAATGTAAAACATTGTTTCCTAGGACAAAATCTTCACCCATGCCCATACATAATCACAATAGCATTCATACGATTATGTCGATGTCTTATATACGAAGTCCAAAAGATAGGCGTTATACTTCGTACTGTAATTCCTTAATACTACATCTAACTAGAGTATAATTATTCACAGCTTCGCAGTTATGTTTTCAATATAACACGACTTGAAAGATACGTTAGGAATGAAACAGTTCAAGTCAATATATTACTAACCTCAAGAGGAAGGATGATGTCGTCTATGTAGCTCTTTACTTCTTCGCATTCTTCAAGTCTTCGAGTAATACTTGTAAGTATCATATCCTAATAACTTTCTAGCTAACCTATACGAAGCTGACTCTAGTAAATAATCAAGAGACTCTTTAAATGAGTTTTGGTTCACTAAAATATGACAACCAAACCTGACATACCAACGCTTGGTGGGTTCAACTGAGCAATGCTCTAACAAATATGTTTCTCCCCCTTAGTTAATACTTACATGTTTTGCATAACAGGTGAAACCTAGCTATAGATTTCGATCCACTCTCCCTTACATAATGATCCCTAAAACATATGTATGTAGTGCGAAACTACTAATTAATTCTCCCCCTTTTTGTCAATAAAAATTGGTAAAGATAAGGAAAACATGTGATCATAATGAATTCAAACAAAAGATACTTCAAGACTTAAAGGTGTTCATATCAACTTTAATTTAGACGATATCACATAGTATAAAATACTTAGTGTCTCATCTAGGATATTTAACATACAAGCTTCCCCTATAAATTCTACAGCCACACACCCCACAAATATATAACAATTAAGCATAAATTCATTTAAGAACTATCCCCCATTTGATGTTATTCCCAAAAGAAAAACATGAGTGACCTTACTTTCATAAAAAGAAGGATTTCGTCGGACATTAACTAATCACATGGATTTGTATCCTAAACATCGACGTAAATCAATTCTCAAAGAGAAATTAAATTACTCGACATGACTCAACATAAGAAAATCTTACGTAGTTGATAATACAATAATAACACCAGGGTGTGATCAAAAAGATCAATACTGCGAAATTTTTCTCACGAGTTTGTTCTATTTTATAGTTTGTAAAAACACAATAGATTTAACTTTTGAGCATATATGAGATATCAGTTCAATTCACATAAAGTAAAGGACACATATATCTCATAAGACTTTTGAAATACATATAACCAATAAAGATTAATTACTGCAAGTTCATCTTCCAAAAACTTTATGATTTAAATAAATAAACCTAAAAGTATGCAAGATGAAGATTGTTAGAATAACTTGTGTAATCACAATAGGTTATACCAAAGGTTGGTCATCCTTCTCGAACATAAGGATAAATCCTCACAAGAAGTTTCCTAGTATTTGAAATCCTTGAGGAATTCTTTATCATCTCCAGACTCGCTATCAACAACAGACATAGGAATGTATGGTTCATGAATATGAGAGTTAACTCCTTCAAACATGTTTTGTTATTGTTTTACAAGTGCTTCTTGTAGATTAAGAGATTTCTGCATCTTAACTTTCAGTCCATGCACTTCTTTCTTGGTTTTCTTAAGTTCTTCGAGAGGAGCTGCAAACCTTTGTTGACTAGAGCAATTGGATCTAGGTTTTCTTCATATTATTCCTTTTACTTTTAAAAGATGAATCATAAGGGTAGGATATCTCTTATTCCTTTTGAGTCGTGTGATTATCAACAACCATGGGAGCATAGATTTCACGAGATGTTGTTGTGCATGGAGTCTCCATAATTCGTAAGAATAAAATGAATTTGTGAAAACACAAATATATTGCTCAACAAGCTAAAATTCTTGTGATTAATTAGTGAAGAAGATATTCACCATGCAAAGTTTCAGAACAAGATAGTTCACGAGCTAGAAAATACATAAAACCTAGAAGAGTAAAATTTTATGTTTAACCTTCATAAGTTTCTACATAGAACAACCTTTTCAATATCATTACTTGAGACATAGATTAGGATGAAAATGTTGATTGATTGAACAAAACCTTGGTTAATTGATGCCATACCTGTCATTATGAAAAATGACACTAGGAGAATAGATTTACATAGAATCAGTTATCCAACCAATTTATGACCAGATGATTATCCTGGACTATTTTGGTGGAGCAAGGCTCAACAAAAAAATATTGTTATTCTCTTATGAGTCGACAATGAGACAAAAGTAGTCATATTCTATCAAAGAACATTTAAATAATGAAATTCCAAGTAATGATATTTAAAGTTGATCCTAAGCCCTGATGTCCGAAATTCTTGAGGTGAGCGATAGGATGCTCACCACTATATTTCTGCATGGAAATTGTAATCCCTTTCTTTACGAAACGTCTAGTCCAGAATCTTCTATTTAATTGAGATCTTACCTTTTCCTTATAAACATTAACTTTAGGATAATAAGAGTTAACTTTACGTACCTTAGGATTAGACTTTTGAACAAGTTTAAGCACATTTTCCAAAATACTAGCCCTCCATTGTAGTTTATTGACATACCTTAATTTATGTTTGTACCTGAAAAATTGTGTGAGTTCGTGACCCTCAATGGTAAAAGTAGGACATGTCGGTGTGGAGATTGATTCAGAAACGACATTAGCAACTAAACACAGGGTACCTGAAATATTTACAAAATTTTCATTAGTATACAAAAAATCCAAAACATCCTCCAATGATTTTGATGAAGAATCATCAATTAAATTATCAAAATTGATATGAGTATTATTACATTCATCAAAATTGACAATTTCACCCAAGAGTGCTACTTGATCCATCATCTTCATCGGAATAAAATGATTAGACGTTTCATCAAGTGTTGCATCTAAACTCTTGTTGCCAGTGTCGATTTGGGCCCTCATTAGAAAAGTGATCGAACCCTTTACACGTGAAGCACCATAGCATATCCTCGTCGTCAGAATCGTTGGAATCTCTGCTTTTGGAAGAAATACGATTATGTGCCTTGGATGACGAAGGAGGCTTTTTTTATAGTGAACCGTTTACCTCTCTTCCTAAGAAGTTCTCTAAACTGTCTTGTGATCTAAGAAACTGATTTATCAAGATCTTCATCTGAAAATTCAGGATCGACAAGATTGTTCACAGAGTTGTCAACACTTTCGCTTTTAAGGGTTTCAGTGTTTTTCAGTGCCTTGAACGCAATATCCTTTCCATCTTTGGATTGCATTTCATGATCAAAGATCTTTAACTTTCCAATTAGAGTATTTCTGGAAAGAATTTGAAGGTTATTTCCTTCCATGATGCCATGATTCTTAGACTCGTATCTTGCTGGTAAAGATCGGAGAATTTTCAGCACAAATGCCTAATTATTCCTGCTAGACAAACAAATACATATCATCATTAAATGATTTCTCATTCGCAGATGCAACAAGACATACAGAAACCACTAGTTCAAGAATTCAACGAGATTCATACACATCACAGTTAAACTACCATAATACCACAGTACAGGTACTCATAACAAAATATCCAGAAAAAAGGTTTAATATTCGCTTTGAAGCATTAACACAAACATTATAAAGGCAGTTTTCGGCTCTGACATGCTATATTTGGCAAGCTATAGTTTCTGAAGTATAGACCCAAAACGGGCACGTGATATCCTTTTGGAAAGGGAAAACAACCCTCTACAACTTTTGAGATAGACTACCGGGACTAAATCAGAGTCCAAGTGCCCCAAAATCATCCGGAAAAACCCTAACATGTGCTGCCATTCAGAAATTTAAGTTGCGACTGACTGTATGTTTGATACTATAACTTTCAAGTGACAAGTCTAAACTTCAGGCCCTTCTACAGTGGTATAGATAATACTAAGGCGAACATTTTCCATGAAAAAACCTTTTTTTAAATCTTCACCAATACGCACCATAAATTAACCTCAAAAACACTGTCCGTGCAGTATTGACAAACAGTTTTTAACCCTCATAATGTAACTTGATTTCTATCATACATACTCGAACTAAGATATCAATTGGTATGCTACTTCAATTCCAAAATATGTTGATAAAATAAAGGTATGCTCAAAGCATAATGATGACCATAGAACAAGATTAAAATTACCTAAATCCCATCGTAAAAGGATTAATAGTTCATTGTAGCACTTTTGCAAATAAGTTATGCGGCAGTATACATAACCACTAAAATTAACCATTTTCTTTAACCATTTTCTATGGCATGGAAGCGTATCATTTCCTTAGTATGAATTATATCATTTCATTCTTTCATGGACAATTGGATCTAAACATCCATCCAAATTAGAAATTAACACAAGCAAGATTTTATCACAAGAATGCACACATACAATCATAATTATAAATATAATAGAAACCCCAATTCCCATTTATCACAGGATTCTACGAAGATGTAAAATTTGTCGGGAAACCGAGGTTACATTCATCTCGAACCGGCAAGCTTCCATAGAACAAAATTCCATGAAACACCCTACTTTAGATAACTAGCTCGAATCCTCCACTTACATCTTTACATTAGCATAATCGGATTAGAGCTGTCAATTTATAACCCGGCTTGCGGGTTGATCCTAACCCGGCCCGGCTTGGCTTGTTATCTAAACGGGACGGGTTAGGGTTGGCATATACAACCCTAGTAGAAAACAAGCCGGGCTAGGGCCAACCCGCGGGTTACCCGTCAACCCGTCAAAATTAATAAATATATCCCTCAATCCCACCAACTCTTTAAAATCCATGATTTGCAAACATATATTAGAATTAGTTAATTTTAAATCAATAAATAAAGCTAATTTTGGATCTACCCAAACAAATATAACAATTTTTAGATTTTAAATAATCAATCAATAAATTAAATTACAACTTAGATTCATCAATCACATATTTATTCGGGATGTCCTAAATTGATAAAAGGACTAGCATAATTTAAACAGTGAGTTAGTCTTACTCACATTAATTTAAACTTATAAAATGATAAAAAAAAAAGTAAAATGCTTAGTTGATGTTAGGGTTCTCTGCCTAAGAAAACTAAAGCGCCGTAACCGGCTATATCGTTGATTAAGTGGCAATAAAAACGTCCACTTTACAACTCAGTGGTGGGGCTTCTAGTTAAACACCAAATTGACCTAGGTTCGACCTTTACTAAATGAATAATCCTAAACAATCCTAAATTTTAAATTTAATTTTTAAATTGATAACATTAACAAGCCAACCCGCCAACCCGTCAGGGTTGACCCGTCTAGGGCTAGGGTTGGGGTTTTGAGCTTGTTCGTGAATAGTACTAGGGCTAGGGTTGACCCTAACCCTAGTACGGGTTGGCAAGCTAGGGCCGGGTTGACCCTACCTTGCCCGTTTGACATCTCTAAATCGGATAATACTAGCACGAATATAGGATCAATACGATAATAGACAATCACACACGACACAAAGATTACGTGGTTCACCATTGTAGGCTACATCCACGATCAAAACCACCCCGAGAATCTTCATTATCATAACAAGTTATTACATCGGCACACATCATATAATCAACTAGTTATATAACCCACTAGCGCTAAACGTTAGAAACAATAAGACATATTACAAAGAGTTTACCTCTTCCTTTATTCTCCTTCTTCCATAGACCTCCACCGCCATGGTTTCTTAGACTTTAGACAAGAACATGAAGAACATCCTGAATTCTAGCTTCTCCGATACGAACCCTAGAAACCCTAGATTTCTCCCATACCCGTCTTCAATACAAGTCACTCTTCTCACATAGATTTTGCCCCATGACCAACCATTATAGGACACAACGGTTGTGACCCAAACACTCTCATAAAGAGAGAGGATTATACTAGAGAATGGATTTCTACTCACAATATAAGTCCTCTTATATAGTAGACAATTCCTTGATCCCCAAGTCTTAGAACTCCTAAAAATAGACTCACATCTTGATTAGGAAACCCTAAGCTTGGAAAACACTCCTACAAACCGTCATACAAGTTTCCTAATCCAAACAAACCTTGTAGACAATCTTTTCCCGAAATAGCATTTTAGCCACGGTTTCTGTAACATAGATCACTGTTTTCTGCTGCAAAACTGTTACCTAAAGTCTGCTTTCAGCCATATATTTTTGTATATGGAATAAAACCCCAACAATCACCACCTTTTGTGACGTGAACAAAACCTTCGTCTTCACTCCAACAAAGCATTAATGTTTACCACCTTATACAAGGTCATCCTCTCGGATATCATCACTAGCACAAATCAAAATTTTCTTGTACTTTGAGCTTGAACCACCACCTAATCCAAATTCCTTCTTTGCACTTGCACCACCGGAATCGCTATTTGTCGATCTTCTAGCCTTACCACAAACAACTTTTTCGTATAATTTATACAAGTTTCTGCATGACTTGTATCAAACTACTTCGTCGCCATGATCACTCATTATTCCACCTTCGTAGATTACTTTTTCGACACATGTCTAACACTTGACATTGTTTAAACTGAGCCATTAAACAATTCCACACGGACTTAACCAACTCCAAGAACCAACAATCTTGAGTCATCCTCCATGTTCACATAACATGCTACAAACTTCATATGTTGTGTATGAACGATTGTCACCTAGCACCACCATGATTCAAAACATTCTTCTGACAATATTTGCAGACGCCAGTTGAACCCACGAACGATCTTCTCTTATAAAGAAAACACCTTCAACACGAATCATAGTCACATCAAGCAAAGTTGTCGAATATTTCTTGATGTCGTCCTATTCTTTGTTCGGTCTTGATTTACTCATCATCTTCATGATCTATATCATTCTGCTACGAACCAAGATTTTTCTCTTCTTTGAAACCTCTTGTTCAAATTACCGAATCACTGCCATCTTTATCCACGCTCACCGCACCACTTGTCGGGAAACCGAGGTTACGTTCATCTCGAACCGGCATGCTTCCATAGAAGTTAATTCCATGAAACACCCTACTTTAGATAACTAGCTCGAATCCTCCACTTACATCTTTATATCAACATAATCGGATAATACTAGCACGAATATATGATCAATACGATAATAAACAATCACACACGACACAAAGATTACGTGGTTCACCTTTGCAGGCTACATCCACGACCAAAACCACCCCGAGAATCTTCATTATCATAACAAGTTATTACATCGGCACACATCATATAATCAACTAGTTATATAACCCACTAGCGCTAAATGTTAGAAACAATAAGACATATTACGAAGAGTTTACCTCTTCCTTTATTCTCCTTCTTCCATAAACCTCCAGCGCCATGGTTTCTTCGACTTTAGACAAGAACATGAAGAACATCATGAATTCTAGCTTCTCCGATACGAACCCTAGAAACCCTAGATTTCTCCCATACCCGTTCTCACTACAAGTCACTCTTCTCACATAGATTTTTCCCCATCACCAACCATTATAGGACACAACGGTTGTGATCCAAACACTCTCATAAAGAGAGAGTATTCTACTAGAGAATGGATTTCTACTCACAATATAAGTCCTCTTATATAGTAGACAATTCCTTGATCCCCAATTCTTAGAACTCCTAAAAATAGAAACCTTAAACTTGGAAAACACTCCTACAAACCGTCATACAAGTTTTCTAATCCAAACAAACCTTGTAGACAATCTTTTACCGAAATAGCCTTTTAGCCACGGTTTCTGCAGCATAGATCACTGTTTTCTGCTGCAAAACTGTTACCTAAACTCTGTTTTCATCCATATAGTTTTGTATATGGAACAAAACCCCAACAAAATTTCCATATAAAGCCCCAAATTCTATAAGAACCCTAAATTGTTTAATACAAAATACTGAATCAATTAAACTTTCAATTTATATCTCACAAATTTTTTTAAAATCAATTGAACATATCACCTTAATCACCTTAATCTTTCAAATAAAAACTTTCAAGTCGATTTGAAAGTAGAAGGATTAAGCTAAAATCAAGTAGCTATGAATCTATTCTATATTATATAAAGGGAACTACCCTTAGTTGAAGCTGCAAATTTGTGTTCCCATTTTGCCCCTACTTTTATTTAATCCAGTCAAAAATGGAAATATTACTTGAGGGCAAAATTGTAACCGCAAAGCTAAAAAAATATTTTTCTCGTTTTGCACTCAGCTTTATGGATTTAGAATCATACGTAACAATATTATCCGGGGGGTAAAACGGTGATTATAAAGCTAAAAACTGAAAGAGATTGAATTAGATCAAGTTTTCACCAATTTTAACTCAAATGCAATCCAATCAAACAAGAATTGAAATTAAGTCTATAACTCCAGAAATGAAATCATAAATTACATGTTGAAACGGACGATGAAGGAGATTTATCCATCAGTAAAGAGACAGAAGAACGATAAGTTACGTAAAAGAAAACAAAAGCCTTAGAAATGGAAAATTTTGATTATAACGGTAAGCTGAAATCAGTGGAAGGTTTGGTAGTAACTTGAGACTAATAGATGAAAATGGTTGAAAAAATGGGGGTACAACAACCACACCCAATATTTCGCTTAGCAATCTGTATGGACAAACTCCAATATACTTTCTAGAGAATCAACTAGACAGTCAGACTCAATCTAGATAAAAAGTATATCAAAGAGTTTATATCTCAATCTCTCGATTTGATATATACTCAAGCAAATAGAAATCTGCGAGTCTTTATCATATACTAGAGAGATAACTTGGATGGTACCAAAGATCAATATCCAAGTGTCAATCAATTTAAATCAACAACCAAAAGGTCGGATATTCTAATTGATTGAACGACGCACAACCTGTGATATTTCAATTATATAACAAAACATAATGCGGAAAAGAAATAACACAGACACCAGAATTTTGTTAACGAGGAAACCGCAAATGCAGAAAAACCCAAGGACCTAGTCCAGATTGAACACACACTGTATTAAGCCTCTACAGACACTAACCTACTCCAAATTAACTTCGGTCTGGACTGTAGTTGAACCCCAATCAATCTCACACTGATCCAAGGTACAGTTATGCTCCTAGTCTCTGATCCCAGCAGGATACTACGTACTTGATTCCCTTAGCTGATCTCACCCACAACTAAGAGTTGCTACGACCCAAAGTCGAAGACTTTAATAAACAAATCTGTATCACACAGAAAAGTCTACGATAATAGATAAATATGTCTCCCACGAATATACCTACGAGTTTTTTCCCGTCTTTTGATAGATCATGGTGAACAGGAACCAATTGATAAACTTGAATTATATTCCCGAAGAACAGCCTAGTATTATCAATCACCTCACAATAATCTTAATCGACGCATCGAAAAAAGATATTGCGGAATCATAAACGATGAGACGAAGTGCTTGTGATTACTTTTATATCTTGCCTATCATAGATATCAATCTCAAGCCAATTATTACAATTGTACTCGTACGATAGAAACAACAAGATCAGATCACACAACTACAAGAAAGTAGTATCGGTCTGGCTTTACAATCCCAATGAAGTCTTTAAGTCATTAACCTGGTTTAGAAGAAGAAACCAAAGGTTAAAGGAGAATCTACTCTAGCTTAGCACAACTAGTATCACACATAAGGTGTGGGGATTAGGTTTCTCAGTTGCTCAAGTTCTCCCTTATATAGTCTTTCAAATCAGGGTTTGCAATCAATGTTAGCTTGGTAACAAAGCATTCAATATTCACCGATAGATGAAAACCTGATTTGATTCAAGCTAATATCTTTCAACCGTTAGATCGAAAACTAGCTTGTTACACACAAATGAAATGCACGTTTCTAGGCTTGTGTAACCCTGCCCAAACTTGTACATTTGTTGGTTCAACAATAGTCAACCAAATGGTTATCCATATGATCACTTTCATATCAACCATATTCTTCTTCACCATAACTAGTTCAAGTAACTCAAATGAACTAGTTAGAGAGTTGTTCAATTGCAAGGAAATCTTATGTAACTACACAAGACACAATTGAAGCAAAAACGATTTGATTCACTCGAATCAGTTCATGAACTATATAGCCACGGTTTGCAATTTGAATTCCTTAGATTATATGAGAATAAGTTCACAAACATCGTTTTTAGATATAACCTACTCAAGTTCTCGGACTGGGTTCGCGGACGGAGTTCACAAACTCTAGCAGAATTTCTCGGGTCGAGAACTTCCGCTAGTTCGCGGACTGAGTTCGCGGACTTGGCTCACGCCACTATTCCGGTTCTCTTGGTCAACAAAGTTCGCAAACTTCGGTTCAAGGAATAAGGACTTATACATATATGTGTTTCCACAACAATGCTTATATCCTCCAATGGTTATATAATCTAAACTCTCATTTCAAAGTGATTGAAACTTGTCATGACTTTCGTCACTAGGTAAAGATGAACTTGGCTAAAGCGAAAGCTTACCAATACATATTTAGAGAAATAGATAGGCGAGATAAACTCGACTCGAAATAGCAAATGTGTATAATCTAAGTCTATATGCAAAACGACTTTTGTCTCAAGATAGGAGATAAATAGATTTTTGAGTGATAGATAAGTTCAAGTCTCCACATACCTTTTAGTCGATGAAGATTCACCAGTTCCTTGATTAGTCCTTCATCTTGTATGATGATTGTCATGGAGTTCTTGAGCTCAACTACACTTTCTATCCTAGTCCGAGACCTTAGCTATAGTAGACTAGAAATCAAGACTTATAGTTTTGATCACTAACATTGACAAACATGCTTGAGATAGAAACGCATGCGAGTTCGACCGAGCAATGCTCTAACAATCTCACCCTTTGTCAATTTTAGTGACAAAACTATCAATACATATGGAATACAAAAGATATATAAATTAACTTTTGTAGCTCCTATTCCACATGTCTAATCTTCAACATTACTCGAAATCTTCGTCACTTCCAAGTACTCCAATGATCCCAAAGGTTGTAAGTTCAGCATCATCGTTATTGAAAATCCGTAGATATGACAACGAGAAAACAAGAGTTCTCAATCATTGTTATACAGTGTCATAGTATCATTACACAGTGTCAAAGTTCAATTGTATCACAACTTCAACAACAATACTATGGTGATATGTATCACTCCTAAAAAAACGGGGGTCTAACAACACCACCCAATATTTCTCTTAGCAATCTGTATGGACTAACTCCGAAACACTTTCTAGAGAATCAACTAGACATTCAGACTCAATCTCGGTAAAAGTATCTCAAGGAGTTAATATCTCTTTCTCTTGTTTTGATTCACTCAAGCTAATGGAAATCAGCGAGTCCATAATAAAACACAAGGAATAACTTGGACGGTACCAAAGACCAATGTCCAAGGATCAATCAATATCAATCAACAACCAAACGTCGGATTTCCAATTGATCGATTCAAACGCACAACCTGTATTATTTCAATTATATAACAAATATAATGCGGAAATAGAAATAACACAGACACCAGAATTTTGTTAACGAGGAAACCGCAAATGCAGAAAAACCCCGGGACCTAGTCCAGATTGAATACACACTGTATTAAGCCGCTACAGACACTAGCCTACTTCAAGCTAACTTCGGACTGGACTATAGTTGAACCCCAATCAGTCTCCCACTAATCCAAGGTACAGTTGTACTCCCTATGCCTCTGATCCCAGCAGGATACTGCGCACTTGATTCCCTTAGTTGATCTCACCCATAACTAAGAGTTGCTACGACCCAAAAACGCAGGCTTTAACAGTAAACAAATCTGTCTCACACAGAAAAGTCTATCAAAGGATCAATCTGTCTCCCACAGAAAAACCCTAAAAGTTTTTGTTCCGTCTTTTGATAATAATCAAGGTGATCATGAACCAATTGATAATCCGGTCTTATATTCCCGAAGAACAACCTAGATTAATCAATCACCTCACAACAATCTTAATCGTATGGTAGCGAAACAAGATGTCGTGGAATCACAAACAATGAGACGAAGGTGTTTGTGATTACTTTTTATATCTTGCCCATTGTAAAACTCTCACGATCTCAAGCCAATCAATATGATTGTACTGTTACGATAGAAGATGCAAGATCAGATCACACAACTACGATAAAAGTAGTATCAGTCTGGCTTCACAATCCCAATGAAGTATTTAAGTCGTTAACCTGGTTTTAGAAGAAGAAAACCAAAGGTTAAAGGAGAAACGACTCTAGCACGCAAACTAGTATCACACGTAAGGTGTGGGGATTAGTTTTGCACAATACTAGATGTCTCCTTTATATAGCCTTTCAAATCAGGGTTTTGCCTTAGTTACAAAGCAATCAATATACATCGTTAGATGAAAACCTAATTTAGATTCAAGCTAATATTTCTCAACCGTTAGATCGAAAACTTAGATTGTCATACACAAATGACTGTACGCTTCTAGGTTTGTTAACCGCACCCAAACGTGTATATTGTTGGTTCAACAATAGTCTACCCAAAGAGGTTAACCATATGAACGTTTCATACCAACCACGTTCTTCTTCACCATAACTAGTTCAATTGACTCAAATGAACTAGTTAAGAGAGTTTTTCAATTGCAAGGAAATCTTATGTAACTACACAAGACACAATTGAAGCAAAGATAATTTGATTCACTCGAATCGGTTCATGAACTTTAATATCCACGATTTGCAAATGCATTCATTAGTCTTTTAAGATTAAGTTCAGAAATCATCTTTAGATATACAACCTTCTCAAGTTCGTAGACTAGGTTTGCGGACTTAAGACACCGGATAGAGTTTACAAACTCCACCAGAAATTCTCAGGTTCGAGAACTACGCCAGTTCGCGGACTTGGCTCACGCAAGTAGTTTGTCAACTCCAGCAGAAATTCTCGGGGTTGAGAACTTTCGCAGTTCGCGGACTGAGTTCGCGGACTTGGCACTTGCCATACTTCCGGTTCTCTTGATCAACAAAGTTCGAAAACTTCGGTTCAAGGAATCCATTGGTTATGTAATCTAAACTCTCATTTCAATCACTGAAACATTCTTAGAGGACGTTATATAGTTGTTACACTATTTCTCGTCAAAGCAATTTTCAAAGTGATTGAAACATTCATGACTTCGTCACTAGGTAAAGATAAACTTGGTCAGAGCGAAAAGCTTACCAACACATATTTTGAGATATAGACAGGCGACGAATACTCGGCTCGAAATACCAAATGTGTATGATCTAGTCTATATATATAGCATACGACTTTTGTCTCAAAGAGTAGGAGATAGAATAGATAGACTTTTGAGTGACATATAAGTTCAAGTCTCCACATACCTTTTTGTCGAGAAGTTCCACAGGTTCCTTGAGTAGATCTTCTACTTGTATGATGAATCGCCATGAAGTCCTTGAGCTCAACTACACTTACTATCCTAGTCCGAGACTTAGCTATAAGAGACTAGAAATCAAGACTTATAGTTTTGATCACTAACATTGACAAACATGCTTGAGATAACAATGCATGCGAGTTTGACCGAGCAGTGCTCTAACAACTCCCCCTTAGTCACTACTCCATCTCACATGGAAACCACCGCCCCTACATAATGATTCGAAAACCATATGTATTTGTAGTGTGAACTACATATTAATTCTCCCTCTTTTTGTCAATAAAATTGGCAAAGGTACAAGAACGGGATCCTAATGAAATTTTCGAAAGAGACATTTCATGACCAAAAGAAAGAAGCACATATCATCTTATTTAGTTGCAATCATATAGCCGAGGCTAAATGCATTCATCAAGGAGGTTATAAAGATACAAGATAACCCCTATAATATTCCACAGCCGCACTCCCCACAAAGATTTGGCAATTAAGAACAAGTTCAATTAAGAACTCTCCCTCATAAAATGTCATTCCCAAAGGAACAACAACAGGGACCTTAATTTCGAAAGAAAAGAAGGATTTCTTTGGACATAACAAATCACATACAAGTATGAATTTGAATCCAAAATACTCAATTAAATTAACCACAAGAAAACCCATGATTAATTCAATCGAAAATGCACAACATAAGTGAACTTATGGAGACTCAAAAATATACAATTAGATTAATCACAAGAGAACCCATAATTAATCTAATCGAAATACACAACCAAACTACTCACAAAAGTAATCCATTTAATTGGTCATGCTCTACATAAGAGAACTTACGGAGCAACAACTAAATAACCAAACAAGATGATTACTTTAGTTGAATATGCTAGACATAAAGTATCTCACGGAACAACAACTAAGCTTTTCATAAGAATAATCAACTTGGCCGTTAGTGCTCAACATAAGACAATTTACGGAGCCTCACAGTAATACATAAAATATGGATCAGAGAAGATCAATACTGCGGAATACACAAGGATTCATTCTATTTTCTGAAAAAACGGGGGTCTAACAACACCACCCAATATTTCGTTTGGCAATCTGAATAGACAAACTCCAATATACTTTCAAGAGAATCAACTAGACAGTTAGACTCAATCTATGAAAAGTATATCAAAGAGTTTTATATCTCTATCTCTTGATTCAATCCGAAATCAGCAAATAGGGATTTGCGAGCCCGATTGAATATAAGAGGATTAACTTGAACGGTACCAAAGACCAATGTTCAAGTGTCAATCAATTCACTCAACAACCCTAAGGCCGGATACAAGAACTGATTGATCTTAATGTACAACTTGTGATATTTCTATTATATAAATAACATATAATGTGGAAAAAAAATAACACAGACACCAGAATTTTGTTAACAAGGAAACCGCAAATGCAGAAAAACTCCGGGACCTAGTCTTGAATAAACACACGCTGAACAATAAGCTGTTACACCAATTTCCTACTACCTATTCGGACTAGATGTAATACCTTCTTCAGCACTTGTAGAACTCCTAGCAGAATACAGATTCTCTTTAGGAACTCTTCACACAAATCTTCTAGCAGAACCCAAAGTTATCTTTAGAAGACACACCACCACGATTGATACGATTCGATATCTTGTATGCACAAAACACCGCTTTGATTTCCCTTTAGATGTGAATCAAGGTTTTGGAAATCTTGTGTTTAATTTGATAAAAACAATTACTAGGTAATAGTAATATCAAAATAAACTTGTAGATTAGGGTTTTAACTTACAATCAGTACGCGTACACACAAGGAGTCCGTGAACCTGATTTCCGTAAGTAAACTTGGAAGATTCCAAAGATCAATTTCCAAGTTAAGAAAACCCTAATAATTCTACAACAAGAAGAACTAGAATAAATCTAGAGATATCTTGTTTAAAACTTCTCAAGGATTTTTACGAGATGCCTCAATAGAAGTTTTTCTTTCTAGTCTCCGATTTCGACTAACAAGTGTTGTATACGATCGGAAATTGAAATCTATCAAAACCTAGTGTTTCTGATCAACAACTCTTGAATGGTTTTATATCATAAGAGAAAACCTTAGAATAGACAAGAGGTGAAAAACCTAGATTACAAGTTGTATGATCAATCACGAAGATTAAATCCAACTTGGATTTGTGATCCCTAATACAAAGAATTTTATCTCACTCTCGTTCACGAAGAACGGAAGACGTGGAAAACAACCCGCAGAGCTTACGCCAATTTTCCAAAGGGATAAAAACTGTGTAAACTCACGAACCCTTTATTTATAGTGAGCAATAGCTTGGAAGCTAAGCAAAGCTATTTTCCTTTTTCAAGACTCTAATAAATAAGGGAGTCTTCCTAAGTTACAACTCTTGCCAAAATAATTAAATAAATAATTAATTTAGCAAATTGTATCTTTGTGAATAAATCACAAATTAAATTAGGAAAGAATCACAAACACTTTAATATGGTAATCAAAGATGTTTGGAATAATAGCTAACTTGCCTAGATAAGGAAACATCACCAACTTGACCAAAAATGCCTTTTAGTCACGTAATTGTTCCCCAGTCCGTGAACTGTTACAAACAGCCCATGGATTGTTTCCTACTAACGAACTGTAACAATCACAGCAACACTTATAATTGTTACTTTAATAAATCACCCATAACTTCATCGTTATAACTCGGAATTGAGTGAGTTTTGGATCGTTGGATTCATAAGCTCATTCACTATAACATGAGATTATTTAATAGGATAAAGGTTATTTTCTCCATGGTCATGAATCAAATAACTCAAGTATACATACATAAATGTACATTTACCGTCATCGGAATTGTTCCATATAGTGAGCATATATCTTGATAGATTAGAAAGGTAGAATAGAACAAGAATCCAAATGAAATCAATCACATAACTTTGATGAAGTACTTGTTGTTGTCTTCTTGTAGTCTTCAATCTTCAATCTTCATCCTTTAAGGATAGCTTCGATTCAACTTATTAGACCTAATCTAGTCTGAAACTATCTTTAGTATGCTAAATCAAGAATGCATTTTGGAAACTAAAATTGACAACTAACTTGACATACCAACGCTAGTGGGTTCAACCGAGCAGCGCTCTAACAATCTCCCCCTTTTTCAATTTTAGTGACAAAACCATTTTACATATGGCTTGTACTTGTTAAAAGTAAAAACGATAATCTTGATTTCCTTGGTTCTTCAACTCTTCATATGTTCATCATGTACTTGTTGAAGATCCATCATAGTATTATTACACAGCATCAAATTTTCATTGTATCACAACTTTGATAATAATACTACGGTGATATGTATCACTCCTCCTTAGTCAATACTCCATCTCACATAGAAACCACTCCCCCTTACACAATGATCCGAAAACCATATGTATATGTAGTAGAACTACACATTAATTCTCCCCCTTTTTTTCAATAAAATTGGCAAAGGTACAAGAACGGGATCCTAATGAAATTTCCGAGAAGAGACGTTTTATAGACTTAGAAGAAAAAATACATACCAACTTAATTTAGATGCAATCATGAAGCCGAAGCTAAATGCATTCATCAAGGAGTTTTAAAATACAAGATAACCCCTATAAAATTCCACAGCCGCACACCCCGCAAGATATTACCATTAAGCACAAGTTCAAAAGAACTCTCCCCCATTTGATGTCATTCCTGAAAGAACAACAAGAGTGACCTTACTCCAGAGATAAGGGTTTATAAATTGGATTTTAGAAAACCCACAAGGAGATGCAAACTGAGAACCAATCATTGAAAGTCTCTCATGAGATCAAATTACTGAACAAAAGAACTATCTCATGGTAACAATACACAATATGTAATCATGAAGATCAAATATTGTGATCATCTTTTCTAAGATACAAACTTGTATGAACAAGAAATGATATACTTAGAAGAAAGAATAATCTTTTCCATAAGTATTTACACCAATAATGGTTACCATAAGAGTATGAAAAAGGATTCTTTGACAATAAAAACCAACATCCATGGCTTTGATAATTGCTTCTAACCTGTTATATTTAAGAATTTCAATCACAAATCAAGTTAGGTAATTAAGACTCATACATGTGGTATCCAACCATATTCATCTTACCCATAACTAGTTCAAATGTCTCAAATGAACTAGTTAGAGAGTTGTTCAATTGCTATGAGATCTTATTGATAGGATTCGGAGATGCCTATTTATATATACCGCAATCGCACAGTGTCCAACTAGTAGACACGGGCAAGTACGGGTCGAGCCCACAGGGAGCAGTGGAAATACCGTAATCACTATCTCTAATAAAACTAACACAAAATAATATTTTTGGGTTCTTAGGATTGAAAATGAAATACGAAAATTAAACTAAACTACAAGAATGAATCCAATGAGAAAGTCTGTAACCAGGGTTTATAGTATCCACCACAACTTCTACTCAATTACTGAAATGAAATATAATCCATGAATTATTTATCGTTCGTTCTATAGACATCACCTATTATACGTATTAGAATCGCAAATATCACTGGGACACCCTAAGCATGGCACGTCAAAAGATTGAACCAAAGCATGCACCATCAAATTGCGTTAGCGAGAAAGTTATACGAAACTAATTATAGGTTCACAAATAATACCCGGCTATTCTAAGCATATCCCATCAAAATATTTAACCCAAGCATGGAATATCAAATAAGTAGACAAATATATTTTCGATCCTAACAATCATGCGCAAAGTTATACAAAACCGGTGAACGACAACTCATATTTCGATTAATCAATAAATAAGATCATGAAATTAATTTATTCAAATTGACTAAGAGATTAGAAAGATAAACCAATAACAATCGCGCCGTCACCACGATGAAATCAGTCGTTCTCGCCTTCTGTATCTTCACAGACGCACCTCCTTTTCCTTCTCCTTGTTTCGGCTCTGTCGCCGGCTCTCCCTCAATCTCTGATCGTTTCTGTTCATATGAACCATAATATTGGGCATACCAAAAACTTTATAGGCATACAAAGTCATTTTCCTAACCAGGGTGTATTGATAAGGGGTGTCTAATGGGCATGCAATGACCTATACACCCTTAAACACTTCGAAAATATTGATTTATAGGCTTTAGGTTCGGCTGACTCGTGTTGATGAGTTATCAACCGAACTTCCCGCTGTAGACTGAATTCTTTCGATCTTGTTTTGATCATAACTTCTTCGTCCAATGTCGGAATGACCTCATTCTTTTTGCGTTATCTTCGTATTTTCATTCTCTTGAAGATGAAGATAAAATCTACTTGATTTTAATGGGTTAAAATCTACGATTTTCATTATATAAGCTGAACCATTAACATTTTTTATTCCTGAACTCTCAGGAATAGGTTCGGCTTACATCTATGAGCCGAACCAACCCATTGATGAACAATTCGGCTTACATCTATGAGCCGAACCTCACATAATTTTTCTTCCAGATCACACAGGACTAGGTTCGGCTCATTATGATATTTTTAAACAAGCCGAACTAGTTGGTTCGACTCATAACAATAACAATTTCAGCTTGCCGAACTGTTCATTAGTTGTTAATATCCAGGTTTCAGATCAAGGTTCGGCGCATAATTTAGGTGAGTTGTGAGCCGAACCTAGGTTCGGCGCATAATTTAGTTGCGTTGTGAGCCGAACCAAAGTTCGGCGCATAATGTTGTTGTTTTTTAAGCCGAACGGTTCTTCAAATTTTCAGCCTGAAAGTGTATATGAACAGTTCGGCTGATACGATTTTCATTATATAAGCCGAACCATTAACATTTTTTATTCCAGAACTCTCAGGAATAGGTTCGGCTTTCTAGGAAAATTTTATACAAGCCGAACTAGTGTCTAGCAAATGTTCGGCGCATACCTAAACAGTTTCAGCTAGCCGAACTGTTCATAAAGGGATCAGTTCGGCTCATAAATGTAAGTCGAACCTTTTCATCCTCCAATGGTTTTGGAATCATTGGTGTAGTTGATGTGCATTTTCCTAGGTTTTTTAGATGATATATGACCCTCCTCATCCTCCATTGAATCAAGAATTAAAATTTTCTCACTTTCTCCTTCTCTTTCTCTCCTTCTTAACCAAACCAAAACTTTGATTTTTTTTCCTCAAATTTTTCATCTAAACAACTCTTATAATTCAGAAAATTATTTTAATCACTAAACAAAATATTTAATCACTAATCAAGATTATTAACACTAATACGTAAAGGGCAGATTTGCCATTAAAAAAAATTGGGTTAAGGGGTTATATGATTTTGCTATTTCACAACCTTTTTTGTCTTCATTCAGTATGCCTTGGAAGATTTTGGTATGCCCAATATTATGGTTCGTTCATATAGGTGCTGCCTCGAATCTCATAAGACCTAGCAACCTTTGCAAGGCCCAGCCCAGTACCACCGTTCCATCATCTTGTTTCGGCTCTGTCGCCGGCTCTCCCTTTTATTTTCCATCGCTGCCATACCCAGACTAACAACTCCGACCCGGCCAGAACTGACAACTTCACTTGCCTATTCACACCCCATGAAGAATTAGTCTTCTATCCCATCTCCACTGCTCGAACACTTCAGCCAAGAGCTTCTCAAACTCGAGCATAGCACGAGCAATATCATCTCAGTCACGTCCAAATCCCGCTTCCTTTAATGTAACATTCAACAGTATTCATTTCTGCCTTCAATTACTTCAGCCACTTCAAGCTTCTTCGCAATCTCGTACCCCCATTACTCCGTCGATGATGTCTTATCACACCTTCAGCTGGCCTTCGATATGCAACTGCCAGCAACCATCGAACTCAGTTCACCACTGCATGCTTTTACTCTCTCAAAAAATTCCTCCATTGTTGTTGTACAACAAATCTATTGCGAACCCCAGCTATATGTTAGATTGATTTAAAGCTTGACCCGTCTCCATTTGCATCTGCCGAGCACTACATTGTAGTGGATAAGCTTGTTGTTTTTCTCTTGATAATGGAAGACGAAATACATCATCACCTGATGATTCGAAGCTTCTATCCATCCTTATTCTAGTCCGAAGATCTTCCCATTTCCGTTCACGACAACCCCAGTTTCAACCATCAGAACCAACTGCCTTAACACCGTTCTGTGTCTGCCAAAGAACTTTCTTCACCTGCTTGATTTTATCGAGGAGGCCACTGCACAGCTTATGTTTCTTCCATGTCCTCCAATTTCCGAGCTCTCTTTACAGCCACCGTAACCGAGTGAAACTTCTCTGAACATCTCACTACCCCAGAAATCTTCATTCTGTCGGTTCTACGTAAACACCAGCGTATACCAATTCATTCTTATTCACGGCTACAACACCATTTCTCTGACCTTCTCCACTCGAGCACAACCCAAGAGATTCAGTTGAGCCACTGCCTGCAACCAACTCCATTTGATAACCACCAGCATCACTGTCTCTATCTCGGACACGACTTCACAGCTCAGCCAATTACCATCTCAGCTACAATTTCGCACACCCATTCTTCTCAAATAACCATCACTTTTCCAATTCAGTCAGAGCATCTAACTCTTCACCCCACTGGTTGCCATGGTTCGTGCAACGACTCCAAATTACACGAATCAGCTCGGACAGATTACCATTAACCAACACCATCAGTCACCACACCAACTTCCGTCACTTCTCATCTCCATTCACGACCAACACCAGCTTGAGAACTCACTTCGTACACCATCAGAAAATTCGTCCCATGCAAGAATGTTTACTGCCACCAGTTGCAATCATCTCATTTCTATACTTCCGCCACAACCAACTCAATTTCAATATGTGTAGCAGCTTCTTTCATTCGATCAATCAGCCATAGAAATCACCTCATAGACTCGAGTACACCATTGCCACTGCCAGATACTGTCTGTCCACGAAACCCCATCGAACTCTAATTCCATCTGCTGTTGTTGCATAACCAAATCCCGAAACTCCGTTGTTGTTCTCAACGTTGCTTCCCTGACTGCAAAACAAACTGGTTAACTCCAACCTAGTTCTTTTACTTGAGCCAGAACCCTCTCCAGTCACAGCTCCTTGTCTTCTCAGCGCCTTCTCGTAGTTATCATGACACCACAGCCAACAGCAGCTTGAGAGTATAAACTCCACCGCTGCCTGCAATTATTTATTCATAACCATGACCATAGAAGTAGCACCAGTAGCAACTGTTCAATCCACCAAAGACACTCAACGCCATTTTTATCCGTAACCCATTGTAGTTATTGAACTCTGGTGACCGGAAATGAAGAAACATTCCAGCCATTACATCTTCATTGTCAATGTCTCTCTGCACTATATAAATCTCCTAAGTGAGATTGTGGTTGTAGTGGAGGCCACATCTTCTAACTCCAAATGGGCCTGGCTCGTTTTAACAAACCAAGACAATCCTTTGCTTTGCTTTGCTTCTTGAGTTCCCAGCAGTGATGCGCTTTGGTGATTCCAGCAAACATGAAATGACACGGCACTTTGGCAAGATTGTGGCAAATGCTATTTAAGCCTCCATTTAGTCGTTATTCTTCCGGTAGATCAAATTCACTTGTACTTTCTACAAAAGCACTAAAATGATATTATTAGCCAAAATATCGAGTCCTAGTTAATATAAATATGGGTATAAAATGTAGCACTTACGTGTTTATCAACAGCCCCACACTTATATTTTGCTAGTCCTCGAGCAAAACAGAGAATTGACCCGCTAGACAGCTGGTCATATCATAAGAGAGAGTTAGACCCGCTACACAGCTGGTCATAAAATGAAAATTTGAAATACCATATTAGGACCCGCTACACAGTTGGTCATAGAAAATACCATAGAAAAGACCCGCTACACAGCTGGTCATAACCCGAACAATCAAATTATAATTATATTTTTATTTTTTTTAGACCCGCTACACAGCTGGTCATTTTTTTTTTGCTTTTTCAGACCCGCTATACAGCTGGTCATGATATTCAAAAAAAAAATTTCTTTTTTTTTAGACCCGCTACACAACTGGTCATCTTTTTTTTAACCAACGAAAATGCCACTTCCCACACTTAAACGTTACATTGTCCTCAATGTAATCGAGTCATCCAACATAATAATTAAGATGGGAAGTTCAAGCAAACAAATAAAGATAAAGGAAAGAAAACAAATCTGATGGGTTGACTCCCATGAAGCGAAATCGAATGGGTTGACTCCCATAAAGCATAATCTTTGTATCCCTGCTTGCGCACATAAAGAACCTCAAACAAGGTGAGGTTGCACCAAAGTAAGCAGCAAAGCATATATATAAAGTCTGAAAAGTTGGGGATCAATCCAACGAATCAGGTCAGCTGTAAATATGAACCTGCAAACACTATAAAATTCCAAAAAGATGTGTAAGTCCATTCCTAATAGAAAACAATCCTTAGTCGAGATAAGTAAATCATTCACATGGACAACCGACATAGAATCCATATTAGTTTCTATTCGAGAAGCACACTCTAAATCAGGTTCTAAATCAGCTGAAATACGTTCGGTCGACACATTATCTTCCCTAGAAATCATAGGAATCAATGCATTGAAAACGTAAAAAGGCATAAAATCATCCAACTCGGCACAATGGTTTAAACATGCATCTAGTGATTCATCAGTAACTCTTAAGTATGGTTCTAAGTCCGCGGAAATAACTTCCGTTTGTGAGTTACCTTGATTAACTATTGGAAGTCGCAATGCATTGACAATATCAATAAGCATCGGGTCATCCGAATCAGCAAAGTGTGTTAAACAAACAGATAAAGGCTCAAAATCATCGGTACAAGTTATCTGACCAGTATTAATATGTTCAACATTCACATCTGCATTCATAAAATCAGAAGATGGATCAGCGAAAGAGGAACTCGATGGAGCAACAATATCATGAATAATCGCCTCATTATTATCTGCAACTAAGTGACTTATAGGAATCTCGTTATTCAAATGACTAGAAGGTATCTCATTACGAATGTTTATTGTCTCTAAGTCGTTAGACTCAACAATAGTATCTTCTGTATAAACAGGTTCTTCTAATTCATCATTATCTGAATAAATGGCATCTCTAACACAACTTTCGACCTTTTGAATAGACAAATAATCGGTTAGATCATGAGTTGTATAAGATACAATAGATTCAGATATTATATCGATATCATAATTCCTAAAATCACTTCTAGTATCAAGTTCCTTTTCACCCTCATGGTATTGGGGTAGATACTCATCTGAATAACCACCTATAGCGAAATTACGTGGATTCCAAGTTTCATACCTAAGACGATTATAAGCAAGAACTTCCTTATACCGTGACCCATACATGTATTCTCCAAGCGTCATAGCCGACGTCTCGCGCAAAGCACTCATCGTTCTCAAAAAGGCTCCTGAAATAAAATTCTGAAGCACAAAACAAGTCAAAAGGAAAAAGAAATCCTAAAAAAAAATAATAATAAATAAATAAAAATTGTACAAAGAATAAAAATAAAAAGATATTTACAAAATCAAAAATACCAATCACAATATTCCACAACCGATCCCCGGCAGCGGCGCCAAAAATTGATAGGATCCGGAGATGCCTATTTATATATACCGCAATCGCACGGTGTCCAACTAGTAGACATAGGCAAGTACGGGTCGAACCCACAGGGAGCAGTGGAAATACCGTAATCACTATGTCTAATAAAACTAACACAAAATAATATTTTTGGGTTCTTAGGATTGAAAATGAAATACGAAAATTAAACTAAACTACAAGAATGAATCCAATGAGAAAGTCGGTAACCAGGGTTTATAGTATCCACCACAACTTCTATTCAATTACTGAAATGAAATATAATCCATGAATTATTTATCGTTCGTTCTATCGACATCATCTATTATACGTATTAGAATCGCAAATATCACTGGGACACCCTAAGCATGACACATCAAAAGATTGAATCAAAGCATGCACCATCAAATTGCGTTAGCGAGAAAGTTATACGAAATTAATTATAGGTTCACAAATAATACCCGGCTATTCTAAGCATATCCCATCAAAAGATTTAACACAAGCATAGAATATCAAATAAGTAGACAAATATATTTTCGATCCTAACAATTATGCACAAAGGTTATACAAAACCGGTGAAGCGACAACTCATATTTCGATTAATCAATAATTAAGATCATGAAATTAATTTATTCAAATCAAAATAACCTCAAAACCATATATGTTTTCAATCAAGGTGGTCTAATGCTACAAAGTGGTTTCAACATAAACCCTAGTTACAAAGAAATTAGAACATAGTTATGGGTTTCTCAAAACCCATACAAAATAAATGACTAAGAGATTAGAAAGATAAACCAATAACAATCGCGCTGTCACCACGATGAAATCAGTCGTTCTCGCCTTCTGTATCTTCACAGCCGCACCTCCTTTTCCTTCTCCTTGTTTCGGCTCTGTCGCCGGCTCTCCCTCAATATCTGATCGTTTCTGTTCATATAGGTGCTGCCTCGAATCTCATAAGACCTAGCAACCTTTGCAAGGCCCATCCCAGTACCACCGTTCCATCATCTTGTTTCAGCTCTGTCGCCGGCTCTCCCTTTTATTTTCCATCGCTGCCATACCCAGACTAACAACTCCGACCCGGCCAGAACTGACAACTTCACTTGCCTATTCACACCCCATGAAGAATTAGTCTTCTATCCCATCTCCACTGCTCGAACACTTCAGCCAAGAGCTTCTCAAACTCGAGCATAGCACGAGCAATATCATCTCAGTCACGTCCAAATCCCGCTTCTCTTTAATGTAACATTCAACAGTATTCATTTCTGCCTTCAATTACTTCAGCCACTTCAAGCTTCTTCGCAATCTTGTACCCCCATTACTCCGTCGATGATGTCTTATCACACCTTCAGCTGGCCTTCGATATGCAACTTCCAGCAACCATCGAACTCAGTTCACCACTGCATGCTTTTACTCTCTCAAGAAATTCCTCCATTGTTGTTGTACAACAAATCTATTGCGAACCCCAGCTATATGTTAGATTGATTTAAAGCTTGACCCGTCTCCATTTGCATCTGCCGAGCACTACATTGTAGTGGATAAGCTTGTTGTTTTTCTCTTGATAATGGAAGACGAAATACATCATCACCTGATGATTCGAAGCTTCTATCCATCCTTATTCTAGTCCGAAGATCTTCCCATTTCCGTTCACGACAACCCCAGTTTCAACCATCAGAACCAACTGCCTTAACACCGTTCTGTGTCTGCCAAAGAACTTTCTTCACCTGCTTGATTTTATCGAGCAGGCCGCTGCACAGCTTATGTTTCTTCCATGTCCTCCAATTTCCGAGCTCTCTTTACAGCCACTGTAACCGAGTGAAACTTCTCTGAACATCTCACTACCCCAGAAATCTTCATTCTGTCGGGTCTACGTAAACACCAGCGTATACCAATTCATTCTTATTCACGGCTACAACACCATTTCTCTGACCTTCTCCACTCGAGCACAACCCAAGAGATTCAGTTGAGCCACTGCCTGCAACCAACTCCATTTGATAACCACCAACATCACTGTCTCTATCTCGGACACGACTTCACAGCTCAGCCAATAACCATCTCAGCTACAATTTCGCACACCCATTCTTCTCAAATAATCTCAGATTCAGTTCGTTGTTGTCGAGCTTCCGGCAACAACATCACTTTTCAAATTCAGTCAGAGCATCTAACTCTTCACCCCACTGGTTTCCTTGGTTCGTGCAACGACTCCAAATTACACGAATCATCTCGGACAGATTACCATTAACCAACACCATCAGTCACCACACCAACTTCCGTCACTTCTCATCTCCATTCACGACCAACACCAGCTTGAGAACTCACTTCGTACACCATCAGAAAATTCGTCCCATGCAAGAATGTTTACTGCCACCAGTTG
Source organism: Papaver somniferum (assembly GCF_003573695.1). NCBI lineage: Eukaryota > Viridiplantae > Streptophyta > Magnoliopsida > Ranunculales > Papaveraceae > Papaver > Papaver somniferum. The sequence continues at coordinate 122,365,092 of NC_039366.1, forward strand.
CAATCATCTCATTTCTATACTTCCGCCACAACCAACTCAATTTCAATATGTGTAGCAGCTTCTTTCATTCGATCAATCAGCCATAGAAATCACCTCATAGACTCGAGTACACCATTGCCACTGCCAGATACTGTCTGTCCACGAAACCCCGTCGAACTCTAATTCCATCTGCTGTTGTTGCATAACCAAATCCCGAAACTCCGTTGTTGTTCTCAACGTAGCTTCCCTGACTGCAAAACAAACTGGTTAACTCCAACCTAGTTCTTTTACTTGAGCCAGAACCCTCTCCAGTCACAGCTCCTTGTCTTCTCAGCGCCTTCTCGTAGTTATCATGCCACCACAGCCAACAGCAGCTTGAGAGTATAAACTCCACCGCTGCCTGCAATTATTTATTCATAACCATGACCATAGAAGTAGCACCAGTAGCAACTGTTAAATCCACCAAAGACACTCAACGCCATTTTTATCCGTAACCCATTGTAGTTATTGAACACTGGTGACCGTAAATGAAGAAACATTCCAGCCATTACATCTTCATTGTCAATGTCTCTCTGCACTATATAAATCTCCTAATTCAGATTGTGGTTGTAGTGGAGGCCACATCTTCTAACTCCAAATGGGCCTGGCTTGTTTCAACAAACCAAGACAATCCTTTGCTTTGCTTTGCTTTGTTCTTGAGTTCCCAGCAGTGATGCGCTTTGGTGATTCCAGCAAACATGAAATGACACGGCACTTTGGCAAGATTGTCGCAAATGCTATTTAAGCCTCCATTTAGTCGTTATTCTTCCGGTAGATCAAATTCACTTGTACTTTCTACAAAAGCACTGAAATGATATTATTAGCCAAAATATCGAGTCCTAGCTAATATAAATATGGGTATAAAATGTAGCACTTACGTGCTTATCACTTATGTAACTACACAAGACACAATTGAAACAAAGATGATTCGATTCACATGAATCGGCTCATGAACTTTATAGCCACGGTTTGCATACTGCATTCCTTAGTAATTTAAGTTTCATGTTCAGAGCACATCTTTAGATCATAACCCACTCAAGTTCGCAAACAGGTTCGCAGATTTAAGGCAACCGGCAGAGTTTTCCAAACTTAGCAGAAAATCTCGGCAAAGAGACTTCCGCCATTTCGCGGACTAGGTTCGCGGACTGAGTTCGCGGACTAAACACGCAAACGAGTTTTTGGAAAATCCCAGCAGAAATTCTCGGTAAGAGAACTTCCGTCAGTTCGCGAACTGAGATCGCGGACTGGGTTCGCGGACTTGGCAAAGCCAATTCCTCCGGTTTCTCTCAACCAACAAAGTTCGAAAACTTCGGATTAAGGAATACATGGTTATGTAATCTAAACTCTCATTCCAATCATTGAGACATTCTCAGAGGACGTTATATAGCCGTTATTCACAGACCGTTTCACGTCAGAACAATTCTCAAAGTAATTGAAACTTTTCATGACTTTCGTCACTAGATGAAGATAAACTTGATCAAAGCGAAACGCTTTACCAACACATGTTTCGAGGAATATATAAGCGAGTTAAAAACTCAGCTCGAAACAATAAATTGTTCTACATATTCAGAAATTTCCCAACTTAATATGTGCGCCCCAATTCTTTTGCAATCCTCACCGCATTTATTAGGGCTTCTTGGCGAGGATGCACTCTCAACACAATCAGGTTGTGTTGAGGTGTGCAAAATCTTGCTCATTACAGGTATTTGAAACAAAATCATGCATGGACTCTAGGAATTTAAAAACTTCCTTTAAACTTTCAATAAATGTTCCATACCTTTTTAAGATGTTATCCCTTATCAAACTCTTGTCTGGGAGATCCTTCTTAATAGTACTCGTTGCTTTATTAGTCTTCTTTGGTACCCATTTCTGAGCAGCTTTTTGAGCAACGTATTTCTTTTTCTCTCAAATATAATTGTGAAACTTCTTTGGGGGAATATTGAAAGAACTGATATTATGAGACTCAGTTTTCTCCAGTTTGGAACATCAGATCTTGTCATCCTAACAGAATCATATCTGGTTTTATCTCGTTTAAGAAATCTGCAATTCCTTTACAAGTGACCTGGTTTTCCACAATAAAAACAATGTTTAGTATAATGGAAAAAATTATGTTTAGTATTACCTGAATATGTATGTGCTTGCTTTGTAGCTTGGCAGGATTTCTTCTTTTTGCCATCCGCAGTTGGTAGAGATACTTTACTTTTGTCAACCGTGGAAGGTTTTGGTTGAGAAGAATATTTATCTTTGACAAATTTTACCTCTTTGCAAATACTAGGAGCGTTTATTCCTTCATAGCCCAATCCTCGTGTATCACGATGAATTCTACATGCTCCCAATATCGAGGTTAATTTATCTGAGCTGCTATTTCTAGATAAACTCTCTTTTAAGCTCAAGTTTTCTTCTTCCAAACTTTTGACCTTCTCAAACGCAATAACTAGATCATTCTTGGATGATTCAAATTGAACTTTGAGATCTTCTCGTTCCGAATCAAATAGCAAGTTCATCTCAATGTTTTCCAAGTTATCTAGCTTTGCTTGAAGAGTAATTTTCCGATCTCGACCTTCGGCAATTTCTTCTTTAAGCTTTCGTATTTCGTTGAGATAATCTTTTGCACCACTAGAATCAAGTTGGTCTTGCAAGTCTTTATTCCGACTACGAAGTATGTCATATTTAACTTTCTCACTGAAAATGGTACTATCAGGTTCCGAAAGTTTCCGATGACATTCTTTAAGAAGATTATTAGCAACTGGATCAACATGGAACACTTCTTCGTCAGAATCAGAATCAGTATCCGAAAGAATTTTTCCAGAAGCTAATGCAACCTCGCCTATGAGCTCTTGAGGATTATTGATAGATACATTTTTGTGTCTAAGTTGTCCTCAATTTTCTGTATTATTGGTGCTCGATTTGTACTTATTATGGTGTTTTTGTGTATGTGTAGGTGTTTATGGAGAAATACACTTGTGTGGAGAATTCGGCTCGAAAAGTTGTTATTTGCACCCGGAGGACACGTGTTATTCGGACTCTCACTTTTGGATAAGGGGCACCTCAAATGATAAGGGGTACCCATCTGATTTTCGCACCCAAACAGTTGGTTAAGGGGCGACCTTCTTCTTCCCATTTGAATTCAAAATTTGCGGGAAAATCTGGTTTGGAAAAAAACCAGAATTAGGGTTCGAGACTTTGTGGGGTTCTTGAGAGACTAAATGGCTGAAACTTTTGGCAACGATTTGTTTTGGCCTAACAGAGTTGGCATGTGATTTAGAATCGATTATATTTGGCTGGATGATCAGTTTGAAGTGATACAGGGGAAGTTAGCTTTCACCGGCGGAGATGCCTGGCATGATTTCGAGGGAGTTTTTGTTGGACTGCCTCTCGGATTTTGTTTGATTTGGGCCTGTTTTATCCAAACAGGGGTGGTAATGTTTTTGGTTTAGATAAAAAAAAAGGGAAGTTACGTGGATATCCCATGATACAGAGGTTGGAGCAATACGCGGGATTCTGTGGTGATATTTTGAAATGCTGCGTGTCTCTACAGCGTCTTGACTCAGTCGTATGCGTGCACCAGAAAGTCTAGAGCGTGTCTGTAGCATTTTAACGCATGGGAATGCAAGATGGGAAAGAAAATATTCCGAGAATTTATTCTTTACAGCCCGAAGTATGAAGATATTATTCGGAGTAATGAGGAGATATTCGAAGGCTTGAGTAGTATATATAGGGTGTTGGAGTATCAAAGAAGGTTTATGGAGAGTTAGGGGAAGAAAAGAGAGGAGTTTGATCGAGTTGCAGAGTTGGTTCTGCTGCTGCAGAAACCTTAGAAGACGAAGAACATTGACCCACACAAGCAGTCGTTTATGCTACAGTGAATACGACAGTCGCGAGACAGTCTTATATGCTACAGTTGCAGCGACACCTTATTCATATCGTTCTCTGTAACAATTAGGTTTGTAACAGAAATAACTGTTACAAATCCGGTTTTAATTGTTTTTCCTCATTTTCACCATTGTAAACACTTTTTGAGCAATGAAAAAAATCCTTTGAGCGTGTTTCCAACATGATGAGCTAAACCCTATCACTGGGACAACGGAGGAAGCAACTTTTCATGATTGTGGTAAATGAATTAATTCTTTTATTGAATTTTTGCATAGATTTAATTGTTTTATGATTTCTATTAATTATTTGTTATTTTGTTAGATGCCGCATGCTTAGTTCTAAATACTTCATATGCGTCATGCTTTTAACTTACAAATAATATATTACGAAATTTATTTTTGGCAAAGAACTAGAGTCACAACTTCTTTTGTTTGAGCTATATTGTCTAGAGTTAATGACTGAACCATAATAATATGAAAAGTAGTTGAATCCCGCGTCTCAGCGTCTCTTCATCTTGTGACATAAAGTGTATATATATATTTTTACTTATTTTATTTATTAAGTCTTAAAACAAATTCTCAACAAATCTGAGTGAACGAATCATCTTACTACAACATCATTGAAAAATGACATCAATTTTTGAGTATTGAGACCAGACCATCAGACCAACCGGAATAAATTAAATAAATTCGACCGCTGGTGCCCTTGTATATGCCAGTTGTGTTTACCTAGAGTTAGGTTTATCGACCACTGGTCCCATTGTATATGCCAGTTGTGTTGATATTAGTCAGACCGGTATCTCAGTCCATTAGGATAGGTTCATCTTGGCAGAGGCCTTCAGACAGATATGGGAAACACCGTTCACTTTAACCATCTATCTTTTCTCTTTATCCATCTTCTTAATCTTTCCATGTGATTGGTTGACTCCGGTTATGATGTAAAGAAACTATCTGAGTAGAGCTCTGTCACTTTATATGAATTTTAGTATGCTTGAGTGCAAACTCGTGTACAACAATTGGAATTTCGCATCAGGGTACTTCCTCCTGTAGCTAATAAGTATGCCAACCAAGGAGATTCTTTAGTTCCTTCCAAGGTTCTGCGTATATAGCTAGAGTCTAGAGTAATGGTTTTGTGGGTACACATCTGCTAAACCCTCCCGAGATTAACTCGGTTTTATTTATTTTTTTAGTTTTGCTCGAGGACTAGCAAATAATAAGTTTGGGGGTATTTGATAGACACATTTTTGTGTCTAAGTTGTCCTCAATTTTCTGTATTGTTGGTGCTCGATTTGTACTTATTATGGGGTTTTTGTGTATGCGTAGGTGTTTATGGAGAAATACACTTGTGTGGAGAATTCGGCTAGAAAAGTTGTTATTTGCACCCGAGGGACACGTGTTATTCGAACTCTCACTTTTGGATAAGGGGCACCTCAAATGATAAGGGGTACCCATCTGATTTTCGCACCCAAGCAGCTGGTTAAGGGGCGACCTTCTTCTTCCCATTTGAATTCAAAATTTGCGGGAAAATCTAGTTTGGAAAAAAAACAGAATTAGGGTTCGAGACTTTGTGGGGTTCTTGAGAGACTAAATGGCTGAAACTTTTGGGAACAATTTGTTTTGGCCTAACAGAGTTGACATGTGCTTTAGAATCGATTATATTTGGCTGGATGATCAGTTTGAAGTGATACAGGGGAAGTTAGCTTTCACCGGTGGAGATGCCTGACATGATTTCGAGGGTGTTTTTGATGGACTGCCTCTCAGATTTTGTTTGAGTTGGGCCTGTTTTATCCAAACATGGGTGGTAATGTTTTTGGTTTCGATAAAAAAAGGGGAAGTTACGTGGATATCCCATGAAATAGAGGTTGGAGCAATACGCGGGATTCTGTGATGATATTTTGAAACGCTGCGTGTCTCTACAGCGTCTTGACTCAGTCGTATGCGTGCACCAGAAAGTCTAGAGCGTGTCTGTAGCATTTTAACGCATGGGAATGCAAGATGGGAAAGAAAATATTCCGAGAATTTATTCTTTACTGCCTGAAGTATGAAGAGATTATTCGGAGTAATGAGGAGATATTCGAAGGCTTGAGTAGTATATATAGGGTGTTGGAGTATCAAAGAAGGTTTATGGAGAGTTAGGGGAAGAAAAGAGAGGAGTTTGATGGAGTTGCAGAGTTGGTTCTGCTGCTGCAGAAACCTTAGAAGACGAAGAACATTGACCCACACAAGCAGTCGTTTATGCTACAGTGAATACGACAGTCGCGAGACAGTCTTATATGATACAGTGGCAGCGACACCTTATTCATATCGTGCTCTGTAACAATTAGGTTTTTAACAGAAATAACTGTTACAAATCCGGTTTTAATTGTTTTTTCTCATTTTCACCATTGTAAACACTTTTTGAGCAATGAAAAAAAAATCCTTTGAGCATGTTTCCAACATGATGAGCTAAACCCTATCACTGGGACAACGGAGGAAGCAACTTTTCATGATTGTGGTAAATGAATTAATTCTTTTATTGATTTTTTGCATAGATTTAATTGTTTTATGATTTCTATTAATTATTTGTTATTTTGTTAGATGCCGCATGCTTAGTTCTAAATACTTCAGATGCGTCATGATTTTAACTTACAAATAATATTTTACGAAATCTATTTTTGGCAAAGAACTAGAGTCACAACTTCTTTTGTTTGAGCTATATTGTCTAGAGTTAATGACTGAACCATAACAATATGAAAAGTAGTGGAATCCCGCGTCTCAGCGTCTCTTCATCTTGTGACATAAATTGTGTATATATATTTTTCCTTATTTTCTTTATTAAGTCTTAAAACAAATTCTCAACAAATCTGAGTGAATGAATCATCTTACTACAACATCATTGAAAAATAACATCAATTTTTGGCGCCGCCGACGCGGATTTGTTTATAGATTTGTTTTTAGTTTTTTTTTTATTTGTTCCTTTTTACGCCTTTCGGTACTTCTTGTTTGCTTTCAGATTTGGAACTGAGCTAAAGAAAAGGGGAGAAAGTGCTGAAAACAAAAGCGAAGCCAAAGAAGAAAAGAAAGGAGGAATCCAAAAGGAGTGAAGAAGAAAATTTTTGTATATAGATATTCTATTTTTTAGAAACTGTAATTAAGGTCTTTATTTTTGTAATATTTTATTTTTGGACATATTTTTTTATTTTCGGACATTGAACTTTGGGACTTTTTTTTAAACCCTACGGAAGGGTAGTTTTAAATATAAACTGTGTGCATAGAAGGACGATGATTACGATATCGTCTCGGCCCCTCGGGTTCGTACATGACATAAGAGTGGTGGCCTGAGTCGACTTCAACGGTTCATCCCCCGTCTGGAACGGGAGGTAAGAATTCTAAACACCCGCGAATCCCCTGTCAGCGGGTTTACTGGATGATTTTGTATGCTTATATGTTGAGGACCTGAAATCGGATTTAATTTTCTAGTAAAGGGCAAGGCCTGGCCAAATCAAGATAAGGACTCGGATTTCATCACCGTTTCCTTCTTGCCCGCCTTAGGAACACGTAACCTACGCGAACCTAAGCCTTAAAATTTGGACTAGAACGATATTGATAGGGTAACGAGCTTAATAGGAAAGTCATTCGAAAAATATTGGTTATTCTTTTAAGCATACTTCGAAGTTCATGATGGTTTCTGTGAGTTAAATGCGTGATTGCGCCGCCTTGTAATGCGGTGAGGCCTTGGATATAAAAGCTCTACACAGCTTCCATCGCCTCTATTCAACTTACTTTGACTCGGATTGATTCCAGAGGGGTTTGCTCAAATTGTAACGAATTCCCTTTCGAAGGATTAGAAGCTGGTCTAGAAACAATCTAAGTGGATCCATCATGCTTTTTGTTTGCTAGATAAAATAGGCTTGTTGTGGTCGAGTCAGCCTTCTTTGTGTTTGTTTAGAATCCCCTTGCAGTTAGGATGTCGAACTGGTATTATAATAGCCAATACAATGAGTATCCGACTGAGCAGCTTAGACATTATCCTTTTTATGACCATAGTGTGAATAGTGATTGGGAACGCGAAACTTTTGAAGGTTATGGTCCATACCATTGTGAGCCCAATTACTATCCACATACCCACAGGTCATACGAGCAAAACAATCCTTTTATTTCTCTAGAAGAGTCTCTCAAGAGTTTCAATGAGTCAACACGGAAGTTATTTATGAAAGAGACTTATAATATTCTTCTCCCAGAAGAGTCCGTAGAGCGGTCAACTAAGATACCTCTAGAAGAGACCCTCAAGCAATTTACTGAGAATACAAATAAGATAGTGGAAAAACTTGCTCAATATGGTCTTAATTTCCAGTGTAGTTTTCCAAATACCACCCTCGAAAATAAGGATAGTTTTTATTCACATAATCAAGATGACGAGGTTAGAATTGGTAACACTACTTGTTTTGATAAGGTTCGATCATTTTCATGTTACTATAGTGATGATTATGATGAGGATAGTATTGATGAAGAACATGAAATATGTAGGCATAGTGATCAGGAATTTGTTACTCTGATTGAGCTTTATAATGATAGTGTTGTTTCTAGTACAAATCCAAATAATTTTAATAATTATTCACCTATTCAAAAGGATGAGGATTTGACTAGAGATACCACCATTTTAGACGATGTAGTTCATGATCCTTTAGCATGCAGTATGTTGGATAATCCATAATTTGATGTGCATATCAGTGAATCGAAGGAAGTAACTGGCAGGCCTAGACAGGTGTGTATAAAAATGAAGCACAATAAAATGGTGGCCTACAGTAATACCGCAAGTGCACGGTCGTCAGTTGTAGCTCGTGCAAGTACGGGTCGATCCACAGAGATCGGGTGTGTTTCGGAAGTGTTTTAGCTAATTGGGTTCCTAGTTTGCTTTGGGCTTAGAATACCTTTGGAAGTGTTGGGCTTAATGTACTATTGGGTTTGTTCTCAATAAAAGGAACTGAGCTTGGGCTCAGTTTGTTCTTTGAAGTGCAAATGGGCTTAGGCCTTTGATTAAGCCTGAATTGGATTGGGTCTTAACCTTAACCTAAACTGGGCTTTGAGCCTTAGTGAAATGGGCCTCAGTGAACTAGACCTTGGGCTTTTGGTTTAGTTAAGAATCTGGGCCTTTGGGTTTCACTGATTTGAATTGGGCTCAGTTGGATTGGATCTTTAGCTAGGCCTTTGGGGAGGAATTGGACTTGGCTTGGCAGCAGAAGAAGTGGCATGGCATCAGCAGCTTGGCATCAGCATCAGCAGCAGCAGCAGCTTCAGGGCAGATAGTGATGCAGCAGGAACTGCAGGAAGGGAAGGCAGCAGCAGCTGCAGCAGAAAAAGGGAGCAGTACTGCAGCAGCAAGGCCAACAGCAATAGCAGCTACAGGGGAAAGAAGCAATGCAGGGCAAAGAAAGAAAACAGCAGTAAGGGAAGCAACAAGAAAAGCAACAGGACTAAACAGTTGAAGATGGAGTTGTGGATGAGAATGAAGTAGATTATGGAGGGGAACTAGGGGTTGAATTCACTCTAACTTCTACTATGTATTCTCCTATAGAAAGTTAAACACAACTATGGTATTCTTTCCAAAGTACTAACTGTCTTTCTACAGCACAACTAGTCAAAGGATTATGAATTCAGCTTGAGTTGCAGCTTATCAACAGCTCATGAACCTAACTACAAAGTATACTTGGCATACATTGTGAAAGTGAGGTGATGATGAACTAAGTTCAAGTTTTTCCTAAACCTGCTTAGCCTTCTAAAGCCATATGATCAATGTACTACACAATAAGAAATTAGGGATTCATCAAGTCCCTAGCATGATGGTTTAGAACATGACAAACATTACACTAACATTACAGGGCAGTGAGCATAACAGTGAGTAACATGGTGAACTAACATGACAACATTCATATAAACAGAGAATTAAAATCAAGAACAAGAACAAATGCAATTAAGAGTAAAAATGCAACTAACAGGAGCAATGAAAGTTAACAGGAGCATCACACATTAAAAACTAACAGTGCAATTTAACATTGGAATTAACCTAACCCAAATTGGGTGGAAACTTGGCTAGTCCAAGAACAAGTTTTAACATCTCATACACAGTTCTATTTATACCCAAATTAACAAATTAGGGTTTAAACACATTTTCCCCAAAAATATCAATACACAGTACAATTAGGGTTTAAATTATTACCCAAAATTTGGCTTCCAAACTCCAAAATTTGCTCGACCCATGCTTCTTGATGTCCCTCTGATGCTCTCCCTGCTCCTATTGTCCCCTAATTTCTAGCTATTTTACTCACCCCAAAACCTAGGGTTTCAGAGGTTGTGAGATGAAGAAAATAGCTAGGCTAGGGTGTTGGGGATGGTAGTGGCAGTGATGGAACTGGTGGTGGTGGCAGAACTGTGGAGGTGATGGTGGTGTAAGCGACAGCGGCATGGCAGAGAGGGGAGGTGCAGTTGCAGTTGCAGAGCTACTGTCGGGTGGAGGAGAAGAAAGAAAGAGGAGAAGAATGGGTCGGGTCAGGGTATAGGTATAGGCTGCTACTGTGTGAGGCGGGATATCAAATTTAGATGTTGGCGAATCTGAGATGTTGGATCATTGGATCTGAGTGGAATCGAACGGATAGATGGAAGGATGTGTGAAGCGACCGTCGGATTCTGAGGTGCAACGAAGTTAACGGCACCAGATGGAGTTAGGTACTGTAGTGTAAGGCGGAATCATCGGGAGTTGATGCACAGGCATAGGAGCGACCGTTGGATTCAACTACCATCTAATCTGAAGGCTTGGAATTTCAGCGCTGTGGTGCTCGGCAGAGACATCAGATTTTGATGCTCTATGAAGGAGCGACCGTTGGATGCTCCCGAGAACTGATCTGATGGCTGAGAATGGAGGCGCTTTTGTGTGTGGAAAATGAGGTTGTGCGCACCAGTCTTCGCGGCTTCCTTGCGTAATTTCTCCCGGCTTTTCACTACTTTTCTGCTCTTTTCGCTCCACGAATCATCCGAAATTTATTTATTACCTAAAAATGCAAAATTAATTAATAAAAATATTTATTCTTGAAAACAATGAAAATACAGAATATGGGATAAAATGTAGAATTAATGCGCAAAAGATGAGTTAAAATGCCAACAAAAAAGGGTAAATATATACAATATTTGGCACTCATCAGTAACCATGATTAACACCTTAGTTAATGAGCCTTTATATGAAACTTTCTCTGATAATCCTTTATATGATTGTGATGATGGTTTAGAGGAAAGAGTTTACGCTGAGAATATTGTTTTAGAGTCTAGCGATTTAGAAACACTAATCTTAGAAGACCATAAACTCGTAAAGATGAGTGAGGATGAACCAGACTTAGAAGAATCAATTGACCATTTTCGGGAATCTGATGACCTAGAAATTAGGGAAGTTGTGACTAGTCTTTCTAGAGACACAAAAAACTCTAAGTTTGGGGATGATTATCATTCTCCGTGTGCTTTAACTCTTAGGAAGTTCCCTCCTGTAGGACTTGACATCTGTGCCTCAACCATCTTACAAGATTATCTTCATACACATTTTCCCGAACCTAATGATGTCCATAGAGAAGCTCAGTTGTTAGAAACCCATCCTCTGGTTGATGTGGTTAACCCAGGCTATGATACCAAGATTGACTTTGTTTTCCCACCAAAAACTTTTCAACCAATTGTGGGAACATATGATTTTCAGATGTGTCGGTTATTAAGTTTTGAGACTAAACCTAATTACTTTAGGATATTAGGGTCCACACATTTTCTTAAGGAAGACCACCTCTTTCATTGTGGTCAGCTGTGTGAGTCAAATCTGATTGACTTAGAGGATCCCCAGTTATTCAGGATTTTGTTATGCGCTTCTAAGTTCTTACTTGAGTACTTCCAGACTCTTCAGCCTGATCTTCAGAATGCCTTTGAGGAAATCCATTCCAGGAAAACTTCTTATTTAGACCCTTTTATAGAGCCTGAACTTGAACCGCAACTAGATGTAGTTGTCTTAAGAAAGGATATGTTCAATATCATCTGGGTCTGTTGCACTTTCCTCTTCTTGTGGGTAACACTTTTCGATCCAGATGACCCATAGTTATTCCGGCTGCTGCTATATGATTCTACGAGGTGACTAATTCTTCCAATGTCTGGCTGAAGACTTTAAACTTAGCACTTCTTGGGAGGTAACCCATGCTCATGCAACACGGTAATATCTTTCCTTAACTCTTTTGCTTCAAGTGGTAACAGTTTCTCCTTGTTCATGCTTTTAATTTTATCTTTAGAACATTGAGGACAATGTTAGATTTAAGTTTGGGGGCATGGAGAAACTTTTTAGTTGCAGTAAAATAAAATAAAATAATAAACTCCAGAGCCTAGAAATTTATGTTTATTAAGGATGACACTAACCATTCTAAGTGGATGGAAGCATTTTGGTTGTAGAAGTTGAGGAACCAATCTGATTAGATGGAAACATCTAAAGAGTCTATTCATAAAAGCACAGAGCTCAGGTGTTAGAATAAAAAAAAACATGGTAGTTTCTCCATATCTCGTTGAATCCTAATCCTTCTGTTTTTTTTTAAGTGATTTGGTGGGGCACACGATTCAAGTTGTTACCTTTGCTGGGGTGAAATAAGGTGATTAAGATACCAAAAAAAAAAAAAAAGTTGAGTATTGAGACCAGACCATCAGACCAACCGGAATAAATTCAATAAAGTCGACCGCTGGTGCCCTTGTATATGCCAGTTGTGTTGACCTAGAGTTAGATTTATCGACCACTGGTCCCCTTGTATATGCCAGTTGTGTTGATATTAGTCAGACCGGTATCTCAGTCCATTAGGATAGGTTCATCGTGGCATAGGCCTTCAAACAGATATGGGAAACACCGTTCACTTTAAACCATCTATCTTTTCTCTTTATCCATCTTCTTAATCTTTCCATGTGATTGGTTGACTCCGGTTATGATGTACAGAAACTATCTGAGTAGAGCTCTGTCACTTTATATGAACTTTAGTATGCTTTAGTGCAAACTCGTGTACAACAATTGGAATTTCGCATCAGGGTACTTCGTCCTGTGGCCAATAAGTATACCAACCAAGGAGATTCTTTAGTGCCTTCCAAGGTTCTGCGTAGATAGCTAGGGTCTAGAGTAATGGTTTTGTGGGTACACCTCTGCTAAACCCTCCCGAGATTAACTCGGTTTTATTTATTTTTTAATTTTGCTCGAGGACTAGCAAATAATAAGTTTGGGGGTATTTGATAGACACATTTTTGTGTCTAAGTTGTCCTCAATTTTCTGTATTGTTGGTGCTCGATTTGTACTTATTATGGTGTTTTTGTGTATGCGTAGGTGTTTATGGAGAAATACACTTGTGTGGAGAATTTGGCTCGAAAAGTTGTTATTTGCACCCGGAGGACACGTGTTATTCGGACTCTCACTTTTGGATAAGGGGCACCTCAAATGATAAGGGGTACCCATCTGATTTTCGCACCCAAACAGTTGGTTAAGGGGCGACCTTCTTCTTCCCATTTGAATTCAAAATTTGCGGGAAAATCTGGTTTGGAAAAAAACCAGAATTAGGGTTCGAGACTTTGTGGGGTTCTTGAGAGACTAAATGGCTGAAACTTTTGGCAACGATTTGTTTTGGCCTAACAGAGTTGGCATGTGATTTAGAATCGATTATATTTGGCTGGATGATTAGTTTGAAGTGATACAGGGGAAGTTATCTTTCACCGGCGGAGATGCCTGGCATGATTTCGAGGGAGTTTTTGTTGGACTGCCTCTCGGATTTTGTTTGATTTGGGCCTGTTTTATCCAAACAGGGGCGGTAATGTTTTTGGTTTAGATAAAAAAAAAGGGAAGTTACGTGGATATCCCATGATACAGAGGTTGGATCAATACGCGGGATTCTGTGGTGATATTTTGAAACGCTGCGTGTCTCTACAGCGTCTTGACTCAGTCGTATGCGTGCACCAGAAAGTCTAGAGCGTGTCTGTAGCATTTTAACGCATGGGAATGCAAGATGGGAAAGAAAATATTCCGAGAATTTATTCTTTACAGCCCGAAGTATGAAGATATTATTCGGAGTAATGAGGAGTTTTTGGAGAGTTAGGGGAAGAAAAGAGAGGAGTTTGATCGAGTTGCAGAGTTGGTTCTGCTGTTTCAGAAACCCTAGAAGACGAAGAACATTGACCCACACAAGCAGTCGTTTATGCTACAGTGAATACGACAGTCGCGAGACAGTCTTATATGCTACAGTGGCAGCGACACCTCATTCATATCGTTCTCTGTAACAATTAGGTTTGTAACCGAAATAACTGTTACAAAGCCGGTTTTAATTGTTTTCCTCATTTTCACCATTGTAAAAACTTTTTGAGCAATGAAAAAAATCCTTTGAGCGTGTTTCCAACATGATGAGCTAAACCCTATCACTGGGACAACGGAGGAAGCAACTTTTCATGATTGTGGTAAATGAATTAATTATTTTATTGACTTTTTGCATAGATTTAATTGTTTTATGATTTCTATTAATTATTTGTTATTTTTTTAGATGCCGCATGCTTAGTTCTAAATACTTCAGATGCGCCATGCTTTTAACTTACAAATAATATTTTACGAAATCTATTTTTGGCAAAGAACTAGAGTCACATCTTCTTTTGTTTGAGCTATATTGTCTAGAGTTAATGACTGAACCATAACAATATGAAAAGTAGTGGAATCCCGCGTCTCAGCGTCTCTTCATCTTGTGACGTAAATTGTGTATATATATTTTTCCTTATTTTCTTTATTAAGTCTTAAAACAAATTCTCAACAAATCTGAGTGAACGAATCATCTTACTACAACATCATTGAAAAATAACATCAATTATAATATTCAGGTCCATCATCAAGAATAGGCAAATATACTGCATATGTCGATTGTCTACGGCTCTAACTAGGACATACTGAAGAAAGATGCCCGAAACCACGACAGTTATGGCATTGTAAATTGTCCTTAGGAGATGTTGTACTTTTAGAAAAACTCTTTTTCCTGTCTCTCAAGAATTTTCTAAATTTTCATGGAGTAACATCCTTAGTATCTGGCGAACCAGATTTATCCTTAGAGGATTCAGAATTGTTTGCAGCTTTAAGAGAAATCACCTCTTTTCTTGCGTGTTCATTATCAAAGATCTTTAACTTTCCAACAAGAGTATTTTTGGAGAGTGTAGAAAGGTCGTTTTCTTCTTCAATGGCATGTTTCTTAGACTCGTATCTTGATGGTAGAGACCTGAGAATTTTGCACACAATATCTTTCTCCGGAATAGTTCTTCCTAACGCAAATGAGGAGTTAACTATTTGAGAAAGTCTTTGGTTAAACTCATCAAAGGTTTCATCATCAGACATGCGAAGGTTTTCCCAGTCAGAAGCTAGATTTTGAAGCCTTGCTTCTTTCTCTGCGGCATTCCCTTCGAATACGGTTTCTAAGATATCCCAAGCATCTTTAGACTTATTGCACGTAGTCACGTGATGCTGAAGATCTGGGGTAATGGCATGTATGATGGCACCGTCGTAATTATGCTTTGCAGCAAGTATCTCGGTAGGACTGTATTCACCAATATTCTTGGGAACGTTTACATCTCCAACTGCCACAACGGGAGCATCATAGCCATTAACTATATATACCCACGTTTGAAAATCACGTGCTTGAAGAAAAGATCGCATAGCAATTTTCCACCATAGGTAGTTTGTGCCATCGAAGGCTGGTGGTACGTTTATAGAGATAACACCTCTGTCCATAGAATCAGATTGCTACAAACACAGACTCATGAGGTCTTAGCGTGTTTGCCTGCTCTGATACCAATTGAAAAAGCGGGGGTCTAACAACACCACCCAATATTTCGTTTGGCAATCTGAATAGACAAACTCCAATATACTTTCAATAGAATCAACTAGACAGTTAGACTCAATCTATGAAAAGTATATCAAAGAGTTTTATATCTCTATCTCTTGATTCAATCCGCAATCAACAAATAGGGATTTGCGAGCCCGATCGAATATAAGAGGATTAACTTGAACGGCACCAAAGACCAATGTTCAAGTGTCAAACAATTCACTCAAAAACCCTAAGTCCGGATACAAGAACTGATTGATCTTAACGTACAACCTGTGATATTTCTATTATATAAATAAAATATAATGCGGAAAAGAAATAACACAGACACCAGAATTTTGTTAACGAGGAAACCGCAAATGCAGAAAACCCCCGGGACCTAGTCCAGAATAAACACACACTGGAAAATAAGCTGTTACACCAATTTCCTACTACCTATTCGGACTAGATGTAATACCTTCTTCAGCACTTGTATAACTCCTAGCAGAATACCGATTCTCTTTAGAAACTCTTCACACAAATATTCTAGCAGAACCCAAAGTTCTCTTTAGAAGATACACCACCACGATTGATACGATTCAATATCTTGTATGCACAAAACACCACTTTGATTTCCCTTTAGATGTGAATCAAGGTTTTGAAAATCTTGTGTTTAATTTGATAAAAACAATTACTAGGTAAAAGTAATATCAAAATAAACTTGTAGATTAGGGTTTTAACTTACAATCAGTATGCGTACACACAAGGAGTCCGTGAACCTGATTTCCGTAAGTAAACTTGGGTGATTCCAAAGATCAATTTCCAAGTTAAGAAAACCCTAATAATTCTATAACAAGAACAACTAGAATAAATCTAGAGATATCTTGTTTAAAACTTTTCAAGGATTTTTACGAGATGCCTCAATAGAAGTTTTTCTTTCTACTCTTTGATTTCGACTAACAAGTGTTGGTGTACGATCGGAAACTGAAATCTATCAAAACCTAGGGTTTATGATCAACAACTCTTGAATGGTTTTATATCAGAAGAGAAAACCTTAGAATAGACAAGAGGTGAAAAACCTAGATTACAAGTTGTATGATCAATCACGAAGATTAAATCCAACTTGGCTTTGTGATCCCTAATACAAAGACTTTTATCTCACTCTCGTTCACGAAAAACAGAAGACGTGGAAAACAACCTGCAGAGCTTACGCCAATTTTCCAAAGGGATAAAAACTGTGTAAAATCACGAACCCTTTATTTATAGTGAGAAATAGCTTGGAAGCTAAGCAAAGCTATTTTCCTTTTTCAAGACTCTACTAAATAAGGGAGTCTTTCCTAAGTTAGAACTCTTGCCAAAATAATTAAATAAATAATTAATTTAGCGAATTGTATTTTTGTGAATAAATCACAAATTAAATTAGGAAGGAATCACAAACACTTTAATATGGTAATCAAAGATGTTTGGAATAATAGCTAACTTGCCTAGATAGGAAACATCACCAACTTGACCAAAAATGCCTTTTAGTCACGTAATTGGGCCGAAATCCGTGAACTGTTACAAACAACCCATGGATTGTTTCCTACTAACGAACTGTAACAATCACAGCAACACTTATAATTGTTACTTTAATAAATCACTCATAACTTCATCGTTATAACTCGGAATTGAGTGATTCTTGGATCGTTGGATTCATAAGCTCATTCACTATAACATGAGATTCTTTAAAAGGATAAAGGTTATTGTCTCCAAGGTCATGAATCAAATAACCTCAAGTATATATACATAAATGTACATTTACTATCATCGGAATTGTTCCATATAGTGAGCATATATCTTGATAGATTAGAAAGGTAGAATAGAACAAGAATCCAAATGAAATCAATCACATACCTTTGATGAAGTACTTGTTGATGTTTTCTTGTAGTCTTTAATCTTCAATCTTCATCCTTTAAAGATAGTTTCGATTCAACTTCTTAGACCTAATCTAGTCCGAAACTATCTTCAGTATGCTAAATCAAGAATGCATTTTGGCAACTAAAATTGACAACTAACTTGACATACCAACGCTAGTGGTTCAACCGAGCAGTGCTCTAACATTTTCCATCACTATTCACATAACGACATTCAATAGACATAATCCTTGCAAACAAAAGATTTTAACCTATCTTTCATAAATAATTGACATAATAGGCTTAAATTCTGCATTTGTCAAAAGTCTATTCATTCTTTTACCAATACATGCATATCGACATACGAAAGACTTTACTTTTGACAAGGTATGGGACAATCATAGTTCACGGACGCAAAAACATATATCCCATAAAAATTTTGCAATATATAAAACCATAAATATTAATACTGCAAAAATCATCTTCCAAACAATTTAAAATTTAAACCAATAAATCTAAAAACATGAAGATGAAAACGTTGGACATAGCTATGTGTAATCACAATAATGGCTATTCCAAACTCTAGTTATTATTCTAATAAAAATAAGAAAATAGAAGATTTACTAGGCAAATAAAAGAAATCAACAAGCTAAGGAACAAAAGCAAACTCTAGTGCCATGGCCGAACACGAACTAATGGTCAAATAGACGGTTCAAGATCCTCACGAGTCTTGGCGTCTTTGAGCTTGTGATTAGCAGCATCCATTGCATCTTCAGAGAAGAGATTCTCTTTGTGAAGATCATAGATGTAGGATCAGAATCTCGCAGCAATAATATCTCACCGAAATTATTAACAACACAACACGACACGACAGTGTCGCAGAATAGCTTCAGAAATGACATAATAAACGATGTCAGCTAAACCATGAGAAAAGTGTGATGGTCCTGCGAATATTAGGGAGTTTGCGAGATTAACATTTGTAAGGTTGCGAGAATATCGCAAACCATATCCGAAAATAAAGGTTAGATTAGCTGTCATCCACTATGTAAAACTCTATATAAAGAACCGATCAGCTATAAGAAGGGGAGAGATATTTTCTGATTGAGAAGCAAGTAAATAGGAGAGAGAAAATCTAGAGCAGTGGCTATTCTTGATTCCTTTATCTTTTCTTGTAAGATTGTTCAAAGATTCATCAATAAAATTAAGATTGTTAATCTAAAATGAGTTGAATGTTAATGAAATCTTGTGAGGGGTGTAGTGTAGGATTTCCTGCAACTACATAATGGCGCTAGAAACAGGGAGGCTGAAGATTGAAAATTGAAGATTGTTGTTGAGATCGTTCAAATCAAGAAAGTGATTAAACAAATCAGTGAACCAGTTAAAAGAAAAATGATTAGAGTCAATGAAGATGACAAAAGATTGGAGTGTAATATGATAAAAAAAACAATGGTTAATGGATTCCATGAAAACATCAAAGGAAGGATACATAAACGAGATTTTGAAGGAAGGAAGGTTATGGCGGTAGAAAAGACATCACCCTTGAAAGATTGGGAAAATAAAAAAATCACATTCATGGCGGCAGAAATACCAAAAGAAAATTTGAACCACACATCTCCATTGGTTATTACAGTGCCTATTACGCGAAAAGAGAAGGGGACAACAACAAAATCCACGGAAGAATGGATATTGAACAGAACTTTAGTCGATACGGGAAGTTCAGTGGATATAATATTTTATCATGCGTTCAAGGGAATGGGATTTAAAGATGAAGAAATGTCCAGTTCAACCTATCTTGTTCATGGCTTTGAAAATCCACAACAAAACCTAAAGGAGAAATAGTGGTACGAATTCCACTGGGAGAGATCGAAACACACGTGACACTATGCGCGGTGGATATGGAATAGCCATATAATATGTTGCTAGGAAGGTCATGGATACATGCGATAAAAGTTGTAGTATCAACGTTGCATCAATGTATTAAATTCCCTACACCAAATGGAATAGGTGAAATCAGAGGAGATGTTGACAATGCGAAATTATGTCATCAAATTGAAGTAAAACATTATGAAGGACGAGCAAAAAAGAAACAATTTCGCAGAAAGTTGGAAAAGGAGGCAAAGAAAGAAGAAGAATTTAGAGTGTACACGATAAGGGCAAAAGAAAGCAGGGGAATACCCAGCGAAATTTCGGAAGAAGGAGAAGGACCTGTGAAAACAATAAAAGAACCAACACCAATGGGAGAACCCAAATCCAGTTACACTGCCCCAGAACCAACAAAAGAAGTAAACATTGGGACTATAGAAGAACCTCTAATATTGAGAATTGGAACCAAGATGGATGTATAAGAAGAAGAAAGAACTGTTAACCTTTTGTAGATGGGGAAAAACGATTTGCTGGTTTTTAAGGAATTAAGGAGACGACCGTACTGAGGAGACTCCTCGAACCGAGCGAAATGTTAAACCTCACACAAATGCACCGCTGCAAAGGGGGTGCTTTAGATTCGAAAGATCAATCTGTAGTACTCCGGCCTAAATCAAGACAATGACCGTTCCAGAGTAAATTCGGTCACAAGAGAGGATGGGTTGATCTGTAGGAGGGAAGCTGAGAAATGTGTGGAATCAATGGTAATTAAAGATTGTGGGTGTGTGAATTCTGAATACGATAAGCTCTGAGTGATTGAAATTGCTCAATTGAGAGTAGTTGCTCAATTGATGAGTTGATGATCTCGTGTTGTCGGTGAGACGTGAGATTGATGATACTGATGATGCTGATTCAATCATGATTCAAAGACTTATTTATATTGCTGGAATTGTAGACACCATGATTCCATGAAGTGTGACAGTTGATGGAATCAAGGAGTGGGGAAGTGGAGATCGTGTTTGAAACCAGTTGCTCAACGTGTGTAGACTTGGTCGATTTTCCACCCACTACCTCGTGAATTCCTTCAACTGATTGCAAGACTTGCTCACATTCCATCGTGTGTTTGAACACACGTGCCGTAGATCACCAGACCAAAACCCTAAGTGATATCCCCCCAAGTGACACGATTGACGTCTCGTGGTTTGTTAGTCAATTGATGACTTCGTGGTTTGATGGGACGATGAGTCGATGTAGTCGTTGAGTTGAACATGATGTTCTGAAACTCGTGAATTGAACATGTCATGAGACAGAGGTATAGTTCTTACGATGAAGTGAGCAAGTATTGCTCATTCGGTGGATCGTTGAATATTGATTGTTGAACCAATATTCCTTGGTTTGAACAGATATTTATCATCTGAGCAAGTGTTGCTCATGTGATGAATTGTTGAATATTTGATCGTCTGAGCATGTGTTGCTCGTCTGATGGATTATTGGAAGCGTACCAAAAATATTAATTAGAATACTGGTTGTTGAACCGAGCATAATTAATAAAATTACTGACCATGAGGTCGTTATAAAATTATTAAGGTTAGAATCTGGAATGATGATCCTTGGATTCAGAAACCCTAATTTGATCAATTGATGATCAATTCATGGTTCGTCAGAATTTCAACCATGGGACGAAGGAGGGAGCGACTACATGGGACCGTGGATCAACCATGTAGTGTCCATATGCTCACGTGAGCAAATACGAAGAACTCCTGAAGAGTTGACGATTTGTTGGTGAAAGAATGACTAAATGCTGGTTTAATCATTTATTCGAAAATGCTCGTCTGAGCCTTAGGTGAGAAAACCTAATTAATTATGACGAGGCGAGGGACCGACCATGGAGTCATGAAACCGGCCCTGGGTTGTCCCGTGACCTCCTGACGATCACTTCATGAAAATCCAAAGTTTTTGGGAGAGTTTTGGACCTAATACGAGCAATTGTGCAAATTAGGTCAAAACTGTGAAAATTGATGGGACCGGCTTCCGTGAGCCAAAGAGCCAATCTTGGTCGGTAAAGATAGCGTGCTCGTGTCCCCAAGGCGTCCGCGTGTCATTCCTGAGAATTTTGATATTTTCTGGCGTGCAATTGAGCATCCATTCGGGAAAATATGCCAAAATTAGGGTTTCGACGAAACTGAGGAAAACACCATGAGATGATGAAAAATAATTATAAAATAAGTTATGAGGAGGCGTGGGACCGCCGTGGTCAAGGCATGGTCGGCCGGTCGTGACCACGGTCCCGTGGTACCTTTTTCTTAATTTTATAATATTTTGATGATTTTATGAAAAATTCATGAATTTTGAGAAAATTGATGAATTTTGGAAGTTTCCATGAATTGAAGGAGTTTTCATGAGTTCAAGGAAGCAAAAGATATTAAAATAATAAAACAAGGGCGTGTGAGACCGTGGAAGGCATGGCCGGCCGGCTAAGGCCCGGTCCCACGAGTATTCTTAATTTTATAATGATTTTATGAAAAATTCATGAAATTTGAGAAATTTGATGAATTTAGGGAGTCTCCATGAATTGAAGGAGTTTTCATGAGTTCAAGGAAGCAAAAAATATTAAAATAATAAAAAACAAGGGAGTGTGGGACCGTGGAAGGCATGGCCGGCCGGCTAGGGCCCGGTCCCACGAGTTTTCCCAATTTTTTTAATATTTGTAGGTATTTTGATGATTTGAGTAAATTTTTCCTAATTTGAGAGAAATACCATGAAATCAAGGAATTTGATGAATTCAAGGAAAACTAATAATAAAATAATGAAACAAAGGGACATGTGGGACCGGCTAGGGCATGGCCGGCCGTCCAAGGCCCGGTCCCACAAGTTTTCATAATGTATTTTATTTTATTATTATTTGATGATTTGTGCAAAAATACCATGAAATGAAGGAGTTTTTTCATGAAATTAGGGAAATAATAATAATAAAATAATAATGAACCGTGGGTATGGGGACGGTTGGGACCAAGGCATGGCCGGTTGGCCAATGGTCATGCCCCACACTCCTTTTCTTAATTTTATATTATTTTTTATGTATTTATGGAAGTACCATGAAACCGAGGAGTTTCCTCAAGACGAAGGAGATTTGATAAAATGAGAGAATTTTCATCAAATCATGGAAAATAATAAAAATGCATTAAAAATATAAAACTGGCGTGGGATTGACCACGACACGGTCGGTCGGTCGTGTGTCCGTGCTCCCAGCACCCTGGTTAATGTTTTTAATTATTTATTATTTTCTTCTCTATTTTGCATAGGTTCATCGTTTCGTTGTATTTTTGAAATACTCGTTCGTGCGGTGACTATTAGTGTATCATCGTTGAATACACCTTCACCATTTGAATCGGGGCTTACTTAGAGGTAGCTCAGACGCCCGGTTGTTGATTATTTATTACTAATTGTGGAATTCAGTGGAAAATAATTCACAAAACTGAGTAATAAGATGTTTATTATTAATTTGTAGGATCAGCTGAGGATTCGGCTACGAATTCAGAATAATAAAGTGAGCATTACCATTCCATGGGATCGTAGATTCGACCATAGAATCGTAGTAATTAAGGTTTATCTATTGTATTTATGAGACCAGTTGTGGATTCGATCATGAAATCGGAGTAATGAGATAATATGGTTATTGTTATTCTATGAGATCAAGTTGTGGATTCGATCATATAATCAGAACAATTTTTATTGTCATTCCATTGGACCAATCGTGGATTCGACCATGGAATAGAAGCGATTGTAATTAGGAATAATTAACTTTGTGGCTCTATACTAGTAGAGCACGCTGTCTAGGAGCATTAATTATCCTGATACGAGCTTGCCAGTAAGTCATATCCTTTATATAGTCAGGGTAAACTTGTTGTTTGTTCCTGAAGACGTTATCGCTCTATACTAGCAGAGCAAGCTGTCTAGGAGTCGTCCATCTCGTGATGCTATATAGAAATAATCACTGAAAGTATTCAGTATTCATGAGATATGTCGTTGTCCAGTCGTGAGACTACATATCTACATGTACTCTGAGAGAAAGTACTCTACGTTGAGAATTCGATGAGAGACCCGTGTCTCGATACTCACGTCTGATTGCTGAATCAGAGCTTCGTATAATTATGAGTTTACGAATTTAGCCTTTTTCGAAAATACACCATCTACATTAAGTCCCCTGCTTACTGAGGAAAGTTGTGTTCCTCAGTCAGCATTAAATGGTGATTTTCCGGCCATAAATAATAATACCAGTAATTGAACTTAGTCGTAAGTTGAGACGTTACCGGATTTAAAGAGCATGAGCAAACCACGACTTGATGAAGGCTTCAATGTCATGATTGGAGCGTTTTGATGACATAAATTGGTGTTGAACCGCTGGTTTGGACGACGAGTCCGTGGTCGGTTAGGATTCGCGGGTCGGGCCCAATAAGGAAATCCTTAGAAAATTAGGTTTTGGAAATAAAATTGATATAAAAGGGATTAATCCTTTTTTTTTTCCTCACACGACCAGACCTTCATCACCTCTCTCATCACGCCAGCAGCAGGAAGTCCCGGCGCGCCGCGCCGCCGCCGTCGCCGTGTGCCGGCCAATTCCGGCCTCCAGGTGCGTTTTTTTTTTTTGATGTTTGATTATGACCTCATGATTGTTCATGCTTTGATCATGATGAAGTTATATACATGTGTGTATATTAGTGTGAGTTTTATGAAAAAACCCTCGTTTTTGAAAACGTATGTTCGTTCGATCGTTAGTTTTGAAAACTAACTATAATCCCTGATTTAGGAGAGATTTTTTTTTATATGAACCTAGGTCCAGTGATAAAACTTAGTTATGAGCTTTCATGTGTACCAAGGTTTATCATAAAAGAAGTGAATTTTCATGAAATCGGAATAATCCTTCGTTTTAAAGACAAATGACGATGACACGAAGGAAAATATGTATGATGAACTTGTGTCCAGTGATAAAATTTTGCTTATGAGCTTTCATGTAAATAAAAACTTTATCATATGTATGAGATGTGAGCTTTCACAATATTTTTGAAATAAACCTTCGTTTTAAAGACAAATAACGACGATACGAAGGAAAAATATTTTTTTATATATATATATATGCAGCCGTGACATATATTGTGTAAAATATGATGGTATATTTTATTTGCATGAATTTGTTTTCATTAGATAAAATTCTTGAGAATTTATGTAAGCAAGTTGCATTAATTGTTGTTTTTTCGAAAAATCAGAAACGTGGGTTTTGAGGAACCTTCGAAGATAGACAATATATTTATGATGAAATATTTTATTGTTGTAAACTTCATAGGTCAGTTGTGTGAATGTTCACATTATGAAATTGTGTCCGTGATTTCATGAAAAATCAGTTTCGGAAATTAAATAAAGTTTCGTTCGTTTTTGCAGTTTTCGAAGAGACGAACGATTTTGAGGTGTTAACTCTAGCATTACTATCACTATTGTTAGTGGAAGTATAAAAGGTAAGAGTTAAGAGTTACCATTTTTGCTTGTATTTCCTTGATTTATATCTGGACGGCATACTGAAGTAGAATGTAGTGTGAACCTTTTCAGCTACTTAGCAAAGATGTCCAATTCCCAAGCTGACGACGCCTCGAGGGAAGAGATGTGCGTTGATGATGGTATCTCCAGAGATGAGACATGCATGGATGAAACTTCCGTTGGGGGAGACGAAGACGAAATCCCTGGGATTAAGAATGTCCCGAACATAGATGATGCATTCTTTGAAAAAGATATCCCAGGAGCTGAGCAACATTTGAAATCCCCAGTGTATCGTCTTTTGATAAATCCCAGAACTGTTACTCAGAAGAAATTGGTGACTCCTAAGACAGTGATTCGATTTTGTCTTGAACGAGGGGTCTTCGCCTCATCAATCATAGAGTTTAAGCTTTCTCGACGACCTTTGGAGAAATTTGCCGGCTGGGCGAGGCATATGTTGGGTTTTCCTCATGTGAGGACTATGCTCGACCAGGCGCAGGTGACGAGAGCTATTCAAGCTTCTGGAGAGTTGTTCATTTATCATGACGCAAGTGGTATTGTGGCTCTGTTTGCTCGCTGGTGCATTCCCACTCACACTTTCATATGTAGATGGGGAGAGTTTACCATTACCTTGGAAGACGTGGCGGCTCTGATGCATCTCCCGATCACGGGCAATCTTCCTGGGGATCTTTCAGATGAGGAGACCGTCGTTTCTCATGTCTTGACAGCTGCAATGGAGAAAGCGAATAAGGCTGGTAGTAAAGGATGCTATGCTTCCTGGTTGACACACTGGTGGCCCAAAGACGAGGTTTCTGATAAACCCATCGACGGTATGTTACCCATTGCTGCTTTCTTATGTTTATGGTTGTCCAGAGACGTTTTTGAAGACAGTGGAAACTTGTTGAAGCCTTTTGTGATTCCCTTTGCTATTAAGATGGCTCAAGGTGAAACTTCCGATAGGTAGTTTATTCTTAGGCTCCTTGTATTACAACCTGGACTCCTTGATTATAGACTCCAGTGTGTCGAACGGCTCTATGAAGATTGAGTGTTATGCCAACACGATGTTTCTTCAAGCTTTGATGTGGGAGCATTTTAAGAATTATGCACCTACTCCACGTAATGTTCTGCAAGGACCGAATACTGATGCGCGCCATACTTTCCCTGAGAAAGATAATGCTAGGATCATGCGTTGGTCCACCAAGCAGCCTCGTTCTAAAATACGTTTTATTGATGTGTTAGATGAAGAATCTGAGTTCAATTTTCGCCCGTGGGTGTCAGTCCCTGATTATGTTTCTCAGCCGATGACTTTCAATACTGGAGAAGGCACGAGTTTGACGTCTGGTGCGCATCTGAGTGATGGCGAAAGATCTTTCATGTTGAGTTGCACTCCTGGTCATTTGCTATCAGTCACGTTTGGAGAGCTTTCAGTGGAGGAGTATAACATTGATAGAGCAGCTCGACAAATGGGTATGGATCAGTGTGTTCCAACCATACGGAGAAGGAAGCCATCAGTTGAGCAACTCAGGACTCATTTGGATCATACTCACGTGGAGGGAGTAGCTACTGGTTTCCTGGTTCTGATAGATTCGCCTATGTAACCCCAGGTTATGTAGAATTCTGGGATCAAACTTGGGCGTTTGCGTGGCTTTGTAAGATTTCCCAGACCTCCATTCAAGGATCTTCCTTCGGCTGAGATGATTTCCAGTCGACCAAGATTGAAGTATCTTTCTGGTGATAAACGAAAGTCGTCTCCAGGATGCTCTCAGGTATGTTTTTCATATAATCTTCACGAAATTATAAGAACTGTATTCTGATTATATTACTGGATTTCACCACAGGACGGTCGTAATATACGACCTCGAATCGGTGTAGATTTCTCAGAGACTGAGGCGGTTATTCATGGCGGAGAAGGCAGGCATAAAGGTTATAAGCTGTTACCATACCGTAAAGTCCCCAGTTGGTGCTTTGGTGAGTTCCCAATATTTCTCACGTGACTTTCATTGCTATTACATTAGAATCATGAAGCCAATGTTGTTAATTTTGTTGCAGAATTTTACTCCATCAAGTCTTGAAGGTCTTCAATTTTCTGCTACTGAACAAGCAATGCTGATTTGAGTGACGAGAAAAACTGTAAGTATTTCTTCACATGTTCAAATGGTGCTTCATGGATGAAAATATTGATTGTAAAGGACGTGTACAGGAGGATGTCGTCATGGAGATGGAGAATTCTGGAACTCAATCATCCTCTGGGAAGGGGAATGGAGGTAATTCCCAAGATTCGGAGCCGGATGGAAGTGATGTTCCTCTTGTCGTTGATGTGGACAATTCCAACCCCTTGGACACTTTGGAGACTCCTCAAGTAAGTATATATCCTGTTATTCTTCATAGAAGTATAAAAGTGCTGACTTGTGAAATGAATGATGAGAACCCATGTGAATATATGAAAACTTAGTCGAATTTCGTCGTCAGAAAATTCAGAACCCAGCTTTTTAAAAACGCTGTAGAATCTTCGTCCGGAGTCGGATTTTGATGATCTGCATGTGCAAATTCAAGCCCGGAAAATTTCCAAGCTTTACAAGAATTTTTAAGTTTTGAGCACGTTCAGAGCCTGAAAAAGGCGAAATAGTAAACTTCCAGGAGACTTCCAGAACTTTTTCAGATTGCGTCACTTGATATTTTGGCCACATCTACTCGCTCGTTCATCGGATTGTCATGAAATTTTGACATGTCATAGAGGACATCCATACGAAGAGAATGGAATATGACCCATCCTCGGATTCCTTGTAGATTGCCCAGTTCGTCTCCTAGTACAGGGCAGAGTTCAGTTTCTTCAGACGGACTCATCGTAAAATGTGTTTTCATGACTTTCATGTTATTTGCTCGTGCCTTGAATGTAGTATGATGAACTTGATGATGTTGCCTTGGTATACTGTGTTTCATAATCTCCTTTGGATTCGTGACTCTAACCTCATGTAATCTTCGTATTAGGTGCTAAATACCGAAGTTGAGGATACTGGAGCCAACGATGATAACTCTAACCACCATTCGAGTTATTGATGAAGAGACAACCATCCCTGCATTTCAAGGCCATGAGAAGGTCGCTACTGCTGTTATGGAAACCCAGATGGTTGTTGCCTCAGTGATAGAAGAAACCGAGACAGCAGCGGAGAATACCGAAGGAACTGTTGCTTTAGTCGTGGGAGTCACTCCAGTGACCGAGAACCGTATAATAGTGTATGAATATCCAACTTAAGGGGTTGATTTCGATCCTCCCTTTAAAACTTCACTCCCGTATCATGAACTGACCGGTGGATTCAGCGTTCCCATTGGATATGCACGCTTGTATGAGACGATATGGAAGAAGTTTGGCCACATGACCGTTGACAGGAACCCTGGGCGTGCTTATGCTTTAACCATGCAAGTAGGCGTTATCTTGCGCGTCGTGAGTGATATGCATACGAGACCCAGGAATACCGTGACTCCAGATATACTCTTTGATTGGGAGTTTAACTTGGAGAATTCAGAAAGACTTGGCCTCAATGTGAAATGGTTTCGTAAGCAAATAAACGTTATCAAGGATTCATGTGAGAAGAACATACCCTTTCCAAACGATGCTGTGAAGGATATGGAGGACAATATTTCCAAGCTGACCGAGGAGTTGAACAAGGAGAGGGCGGCTTTGCAAATCTTGAAGGATGATGATGAGCGAAAGCCTTTTCTTGCTGATCTCTTGAACTTCTGAACTTCTGAGAGATGTGAGGTTTATACTTGGGTTTTTGATATTTAGATGGTTTTGGATTGACTGATGGTTGAGGATTTTCTTGTAGATTTGATAGAGATTTTCTTTTATGAAATATGAACTGAATTTTGATAAATTGCTGAATTCAAATACTGATTGCAAGTATTGCAAATGTTTTGGAGGAATTGAAATAAAAATGAAAGAAAAATGTTAAATCCCAACACCATGAGTGCTTCAAACGCCCAATACCTTAAATTTCCAATAATTTCAGATAAACGCCTTGAGCCAATTTTCGTGAATTACTGGTAGGGTTCTGCCATCTGTGTTGGTCAATTTGTAGTATCCTCCGGCCACGGATTCAGCGTCCATGAATGGTCCTTCCCAATTGGAGTTCCTTGTAGAATGAAGACCGCACTGAACTGCTTTGAGAACCAGGTCTCCTTCATGAAACTTGTTAGGCTGGGCCGATCGTTCCTTGAATATCTTCCGCTGATTCGGAATTCCCTGTTTGATGGAATTCCTAGATTGTGGCTCGTATGGACACTCGCGCGGAAGAGAGTATCCAGCATAGTGTTGATCATGCTTAGCCAAGTCTTCAACAATAAATCTCTCGATGGAGTGACCGATTTGAAGAAGTTCTGAACCCAACCATTGAGTGTAATATTGCTGAGGTGAAGTTACCCACTCGTAGCTTTTGATGACTGCTAAATTATTCATGGGGATAAGTCCTTGGACCATAGTAGCGTATTTGAACATTGGTAATATTGGATCAAGAGGAGGAATAAGACTTGCCTGAGCTCGAAACCTTCTGAAAAAGGTGTGCGTATTATCTCCAAGTTCCTGTGTAAGTCCCATCAGAGTTTTTACTTCTTCCAGATGCTCAAACGGTGGTGCGTCCTCTGCTTCGTCTTCCGACTCGGAATCCTTGTGGATGACAGGATTTGTTGAAGGCATCGTTGTCCTTTCAGCATGAATCCAAGTTCTCCCAAGGACCATGTCGTATCTAGGGTCTTCCAGGATTATGAAAAACTTGGCCTCAGTGCAGATCGATCTTTCCGTAACTTTGAGAGTAATGAAGACGTATGCGTTTCTGGAGATTCCTTCGTGATCCCTGATAGCGATGGGAGCGTGGGTGGCTTCCCGTCGAGTAATACCAGCATCTCTGAGAGTTTTCAAAGGGATGATGTTGATGGCGGTACCAACATCGATGAACGCCCTCTTGAACTCATTTCCTTTAATGTGCACTGTGGTGAGCAGTCCCCAGTCATACATTTCTGTGTCGGTGGCTGAAGGTCCGGTGATAGTCTCTTGGATCAGCGGACGTCTTCCGTACACGATGTGGTTCAGTGCAACAAACATGTCTTTCCTTTGAGCTTTCGAAAGATACAACAGATCGCATACATGTTCGATCAGAGATTGGACTGTTTCCTTGACAGGAGGTTCGGAGATGGTAAAAGTTCTGTCTGGGAGGGGGTTTTTGTGCACCCCCTCAGTCCCCAGGTTGAGTTCTCCTGTTTCGACCTTTTCTTTGAATATGCATTTCAAAATTTTGAAATCACTCGTGGGATGGCTGACGTATCTATGGAAGCGACAATACCGAGGATTTTCCATGGCCTCTTCAGTTGGTTCCTTCTTGACATAAGGAAATTTGATTGCGGGCATCGAGTAGTTCATTAACTTCTTCCATTGAACAGGGAAAATCAGGTGCTTTTGGATCTTCCGTATGCTGAGGAGGGATTTTCGAATTCTCCTTCTTGTGTGTCTTTGAAGGGGTGGAGGAAGTCTGCTTGTGTTGTGGTTCTGCTTTTCGTTTACTCCCTTCCGCGACAGCATTTGTTGAAGGTTGCAGGTTATACTGTTTGTTGATCAGACGCCTGCTTCCTCGAGTGTCTTTTGAATCTTCAGTCTTTGTTGACTTTTCTCTTTCCAAAAGAGCGGGTGCAGTGGTTGCCGACCTCTTCGCAGCTTCGTGAAGCTCTGAGAAAGTCTGGAATCGAAGGTTTTCTAGCAAGGCCCTGTAGACCGGGAGCATTCCATTGATGCACAAGTCCACCAGTTATTGCTCCGTGACGTTTGGGTCATGACAATCCAGAGCTTGGACTCTGAACCTTTTGACATAATCATTGTGATTTTCACTGACCCTCTGAAACATTCTTCCAAGGTCGGAGAGGGTGACTTGTTCTGACACGAAGAAGTATTTCCTGTAAAATGCGTTAACCATTTCTCCCCAATTGTTGATGGTCCCTGGTGTGATGTTGTTATACTAGGTGTATGCCCTGCCTTTCAGAGATTTTGAGAATTCCTTGAGACGGACGACATGATTATGTTCATGTTCTCCCAAGGCTTCGAGAAAACGAGAGTCATGTTCCCGAGCATTTCCAGTTCCATCATACAAGGTGAAAGTTGGAGAAACTTAACCTTTGGGGAGTGGAATCCTCTGCGTAGCGGCAGGATAAGGAGGTTGATGACGATGGTCATGCGATGTCTTGCCTTTTCCATGGTTCTCTAAGAGGTGCTCCAGATCCTCGCGAGTGATGAAATTCGGTGATCCCTTCGCTGATGAGTTGTCTGCAGCATTTTTGTGGACTTCGTCGTCTTCTACTGTATGGATTGGAATTACTTCAGGACCGTCGTCCGAGGATTTCTCCTTCTCCTTTCCCTTCTCTTGAGTCTTCTATGACATCTTGTCAGTAAGATTTTTGAAATAATCACACAACTCCTTCTGTGTAGCAGCCATGTCAGTCTGGTTCTTTGCAATAGTCTCATGCGCTTTGATAAGATCAACAATTGTAGGCGGTGGATCTCCTCTAACTTCTTCAGGGTGTCGTCCGGACAGTGGATGACCTTCGGCGTGAGGAGGAGTAGTGTCACCACCATCAGTGTTGGAGGTAGGAATTGTCTCCGGGATATTCCGATTGTTGTTGTTGCTAGTGTTAGCACGGTTTGTGTTAGGATTCGTAACTGAACCTGACATGAGATCAACCATCTTGTGAAATTTTGAGATTGCAACTGAGAAAATGATCTCCCACTGTGGTCGCCAATCTGTAGATGGGGAAAAACGATTTGCTGGTTTTTAAGGAATTGAGGAGACGACCGTACGGAGGAGACTCCTCGAACCGAGCGAAATGTTAAACCTCACACAGATGCACCGCTACAAAGGGGGTGCTTTAGATTCGAGAGATCAATCTATAGTACTCCGGCCTAAATCAAGACAATCACCGTTCCAGAGTAAATTCGGTCACAAGAGAGGATGGGTTGATCTGTAGGAGGGAAGCTGAGAAATGTGTGGAATCAATGGTAATCAAAGATTGTGGGTGTTTGAATTCTGAATACGATAAGCTCTGAGTGATTGAAATTGCTCAATTGAGAGTAGTTGCTCAATTGATGAGTTGATGATCTCGTGTTGTCGGTGAGACGTGAGATTGATGATACTGATGATGCTGATTCAATCATGATTCAGAGACTTATTTATATTTTGCTGGAATTGTAGACACCATGATTCCATGAAGTGTGACAGTTGATGGAATCAAGGAGTGGGGAAGTGGAGATCGTGTTTGAAACTAGTTTCTCAACGTGTGGAGACTTGGTCGATTTTCCATACACTACCTCGTGAATTCCTTCAACTGATTGCACGACTTGCTCACATTCCATCGTGTGTTTGAACACACGTGTCGTAGACCGCCAGACCAAAACCCTAAGTGATATCCCCCCAAGTGACATGATTGACGTCTCGTGGTTTGTTAATCAATTGATGACTTCGTGATTTGATGGGACGATGAGTCCATGTAGTCGTTGAGTTGAACATGATGTTCTGAAACTCGTGAATTGAACATGTCATGAGACAGAGGTATAGTTCTTACGATGAAGTGAGCAAGTATTTCTCATTCGGTGGATCGTTGAATATTGATTTTTGAACCAATATTACTTGGTTTGAACAAATATTTATCATCTGAGCAAGTGTTGCTCATATGATGAATTGTTGAATATTTTATCGTCTGAGCATGTGTTGCTCGTCTGATGGATTATTGGCAGTGTACCAAAAATATTAATTAGAATACTGGTCGTTAAACCGAGCATAATTAATAAAATTAATGACCATGAGGTCGTCATAAAATTATTAAGGTTAGAATCTGGAATTATGATCCTTGGATTCAGAAACTCTAATTTGATCAATTGATGATCAATTCATGGTTCGTCAGAATTTCAACCATGGGACGAAGGAGGGAGCGACTACATGGGACCGTGGATCAACCATGTAGTGTCCATATGCTCACGTGATCAAATACGAAGAACTCCTGAAGAGTTGACGATTAGTTGATGAAAGAATGATTAAATGCTGGTTTAATCATTTATTCGAAAATGCTCGTCTGAGCCTTAGGTGAGAAAACCTAATTAATTATGACGAGGCGAGGGACCGACCATGGAGTCATGAAACCGACCCTGGGTTATCCCGTGACCGCCTGACGATCACTTCATGAAAATCCAAAGTGTTTGGGATAGTTTTGGACCTAATGCGAGCAATTGTGCAAATTAGGTCAAAACTGTGAAAATTGATGGGACCGGATTCCGTGAGCCAAAGAGCCAATCTTGGTCGGTCAAGATAGCATGCTCGTGTCCCCAAGGCGTCCGTGTCTCAGTCCTGAGAATTTTGATATTTTCTGGCATGCAATTGAGCATCCATTCGGGAAAATATGCCAAAATTAGAGTTTCGACGAAACTGAGGAAAACACCATGAGATGATGAAAAATAATTATAAAATAAGGAATGAGGATGCGTGGGACCTCCGTGGTCAAGGCATGGTCGTACGGCCGTGACCACGGTCCCGTGGTTCCTTTTTCTTAATTTTATAATATTTTGATGATTTTATGAAAAATTCATGAAATTTGAGAAATTTAATGAATTTTGGGAGTTTCCATGAATTGAAGGAGTTTTCATGAGTTCAAGGAAGCAAAAGATATTAAAATAATAAAACAAGGGCGTGTAGGACCGTGGAAGGCATGGCCGGCCGGTTAGGGCCCGGTCCCACGAGTTTTCCTAATTTTTTTAATATTTTTAGGTATTTTGATGATTTGAGGGAATTTTTCCTAATTTTAGAGAAATACCATGAAATCAAGGAATTTGATGAATTCAAGGAAAACTAATAATAAAATAATGAAACAAAGGGGCGTGTGGGACCGGCTAGGGCATGGCCGGCTGATGGATTTTCAAATGATGTTGTAGTTGTGGTAAAAACTGGGTTCTTTTCAGACTTGTGAAGAAAACAATTTTTATAGATTTAAATTAAACAGACAACTAAATAAAGTAATTCAAAGTTTTGGAGAAAAATACCAAGACTAGGATTCCACCATTGACCAAATAAATATTAAACTCTAAATAATATTCATGCAATTCTATCTTTAAAAATAATTCTAATATTTGCCTCAAATATATTTTTGAAGTAATAATTGTAATCACAAAGTATAAAACATCAAAAGTTTTTAAAACCCAGCATGCTTCATCAAAATAATTCACAACTATTCAATAAAAACTAATATTTCAAATTCAATTCCATGCAAATAATCAAATAAGAATATTGCAATAAATAATAAAATTAGAATTATACCAATCAATATGGATCAATGGCTTCCTCCATCGTCTCGTCTCTCCTCGACTCTGAACTCTCTCCTAAGGTTTTTTCCAACCCTTTTTTTGACTTGAAACCACTCTTATATATCCCACAGACCCCAAATATCTCGTATAAATTCAAGATTTCTTCTTCGTGCAGTTAAGAGAATATCTCTCTTCAATCCTCCCTGTACGCGTCTTCTGACCTCTTCTGAGTTATCTAAACTCTCCAAACTCCAACTAATACTTGAACAGGACCAGGTACATCCATATCCTGGCGTCAAAGTCCTCCAGAAATCTCTCAAAATTTTTCTAAACTTGAAACAGAACACGTCTCTCTGTTGAGACTTTGAAACCCTCTCTCGGCCATTCCAGCCCAATTGGTTGGGTCCAATCGATTGTAACAGACCTGTTGAGTCTTGTAGAGTCCATACGTACCAAATACAGCCATTGAATCTCCTAAAATCACGTAGAAATTCGATCTCCAAATCTGCTCCTCGCTGCATGCATTTTCCCGCCAAAAATGCATTTTTGAAAACGTGAAGAAATGTGACCTTCCCCTATCCAGTCCCGGTCTCCCTTTAGCAGATGCCTGGAAATGGGTCACCCCTTAGTAATTAGGTTACCCCTTATCCAAAGTGAGAGTCCGTATAGTAATTTTCTCCCACGAGCGCAAAAACCACTTTTTTAGCCAATTTCGCCGCAAAAGCTTATTTCTCCAGAAATACCTACAGGGACATAAAAAGCCATAATAAGTACAAAAATGGGTACTAACACAATATACAATTGGGCTATATTAGACACATAAATGCGTCTATCAAATACCCCCAAACTTATTATTTGCTAGTCCCGAGCAAATCAAAACTACAAAATAAAATCCTAACTCACTGTCGCAGGCATCGTCGATTGCATTTAGCGTATGCAATAAGCCTTTAAACCCCTAGGTGGCCCTAGTGGCCGAGTTATAGTCTCGGGAGGGCTTACCAGAGATATACCCACAAAACCTGTACTCCAGACCTTAGCTATCTACGCAGAACCTTGGAAGGCACTAAAGAATCTCCTTGGTTGGCATACTTATTGACTACAGGAAGAAGTACCCTGATGCGAAATTCCAATTGTTGTACACGAGTTTGCACTCAAGCATACTAAAATTCATATAAAGTGACAGAGCTCTACTCAGATAGTTGCACTATGGACATCATATTCGGAGTCAAAACTAATCACATGGATAGATCAAGAAGATGGATATAGAAAAACATGTATGGTTTTGATGTTTACTAAGTGAACGGCGTTTCCCATATCTGTCTGAAGGCCTCCGCCAAAATGAACCTATCCTAATGGATTGAGATACTAGTCTGACTAATATCAACACACTGGCATATACAAGGGTACCAGTGGTCGATAACCTAACTCTAGGTCAACACAACTGGCATATACAAGGGTACCAGTGGTCGACTTTATTGAATTTATTCCTTTTGGTCAAATGGTCTGGTCTCAATTTTTTTTTTTTTTTTTTACTTTTTGGTAACTACCATTTTTTTTCATCTTTTTTTTTTCATTTCTTTTTCTTTTTCAACTTTTTTTTTCATGGTATCTCAATCACTCTAATTCACCCTAGCATTGGTAACAACTTGAATCGTGGGCCCCACCTATCACTTAGAGAAACATAGTTTAAAAACAAAATAAAATAAAAATAGAAGTGAAAAGGACTCAACGAGATATGGTGAAACTATCATGTTATTTCTAACACCTGAGCTCTGTGCTTTTATGAATAGACTCTTCTAGATGTTGCCATCTAATCAGATTGGTTCCTCAACTCCTACAATCAAAATGCTTCCATCCACTTAGATTAGTTAGTGCAATCCTAAATAGGCATAAATTTCTAAGCTCTGGAGTTTATTTATTCATACGGCAACTAAAAAGTTTCTCCCATACCCCCAAACTTAAATCTAACATTGTCCTCAATGTTTCGCATGAAAGAACAGTACCAAAAATATAATTAACATGAGGAAATAGTAAAGAGAGAGTTCGGAAAGATAGTACCTGAGTGAAGTGAAACCAAAAACTGAATACAAAAATTAAACAACATACAAATCGCCTCGATGGTCAATCAAGGGTAAACAGGGTCCTCCAGAGGGACCTCCTCAACATTATCTGTAGGAAAAGGCTCTAAAGTCGCTGACCATTAACCTTCGAAGAACTACTACCATCCAGTGTCTCGATCTCAACAGATCCATGAGGAAAAACAGTACGGACCACAAAAGGACCGGTCCACCGAGAGCGCAGTTTCCCGGGGAATAGATGCAAACGAGTGCCATACAGAAGAACTTTTTGACCTGGAGAAAATGACTTCCGTAATATGTTTCTATCATGCACAAGTTTCATTTTGTTCTTATACTCCTTCGCAATATCGTAAGCATCTATACGAATCTCGTCCAACTCATTGAGCTGGAGTTTCCTATGGGCTCCTGCCTTGTCAAGTGAAAATTTAGCTGCTTAACAACCCAATAAGCTCTGTGTTCTAACTCAACAGGTAAGTGACATTCCTTGCCATAAACAAGCCGATAAGGAGACATTCCAATGGGTGTCTTAAACGCAGTACGGTAAGCTCATAAGGCATCAGTAAGCCTAGACGACCAGTCTTTCCGATTAGGATTAACTGTTTTCTCTAATATACGTTTTATCTCCCTATTGGAAACCTCTACCTGACCACTAGTCTGTGGATGATACGGGGTAGCTACCTTATGTGTAATACCATATTTCTTCATCAGAAGCCTAAAAGTCCCATTACAAAAGTGCGACCCTCCATCACTAATTATAGCTCGCGGTGTACCAAAACGTGTAAGTATATTATTTTTCAAGAACTCAATCACAACCCTATGGTCATTGGTTTTACACGCAACCGCCTCAATCCACTTAGAGACATAGTCTACGGCGACAAGGATGTATAGGTTACCAAAAGAATTAGGAAACGGACCCATAAAGTCAATACCCCACACATCAAAGACCTCAACAATTAAAATAGGGTTCAAGGGCATCATGTTCCTACGGGAAATGGTTCCTAATTTCTGGCATCGTTCACAAGTAACGCAGTAACTGTGGGAGTCTTTAAACAACGAAGGCCAATAGAATCCACACTGCAATATCTTAGCAGCAGTTTTCTTAGCACTAAAGTGACCCCACAAGCATGATCATGACAAAAGGAAATAATACTGGACTGGTCACTCTCAGGTATACATCTCCTAATAATCTGGTCTGGACAATACTTAAACAAATAAGGATCATCCCAAAAGAAGTGCTTAACCTCAGCTAAAAATCTAGAACGATCTTGTTTACCCCAATGTTGGGGCATTCGACCAGTAACAAGATAGTTCACTATATTCGCATACCAAGGTAATTGGGTAACAAAGAACAATTGTTCATCAGGAAAGCTATCCCTTATAGGAAGGGAATCATCTGGGGAACTAACAACTAGCCTAGACAAGTGATCTGCTACAACATTTTCGGCACCCTTTTTGTCTCTAATGTCTGGAGAAAACTCTTGCAACAACAGAATCCACCTAATCAATCTAGGTTTAGTATCCTTCTTAGACAAAAGATATTTTAAAGCAGCATGATCAGTATATATGATGATCTTAGAACCTAAGAGATAGGGTCTAAACTTGTCTAAGGCAAACACAATGGCTAATAGTTCCTTCTCGGTAGTGGTATAGTTCAACTGGGCATCATTCAGAGTTTTGCTAGCATAGTAAATCACATGAAGTAACTTATTTTCTCGCTGACCTAGCACAACACCAATAGCATAATCTGAAGCATCACACATGATCTCAAAGGGTAGGTTCCAGTTGGGTGCCTGGACTATGGGGGCGGTAGTGAGTAATGACTTAAGCTTCTCAAAAGCCTCTAAACAAGCATCATCAAAACAAACTTAACATTTTGCAAGCAAATTGCAAAGAGGTCTAGACATCAAGCTAAAATCCTTAATGAAACGACGATAAAAACCAGCATGTCCTAAGAATGACCTAATATCTCTTACGGTTTTTGGGACCGGTAAAGTTTTAATAAGGTCAACTTTGGCTCTATCCACCTCTATACCCTTTGAAGAACAATATGCCCTAGAACAATTCCTGAACGAACCATAAAGTGACATTTCTCCCAATTAAGCACTAAATTCTTTTCCTTACACCTAGTCAAAACTAATGACAAATGATGCAAGCACTCATCGAAAGACGAACCAAACACTGAAAAATCATCCATAAAGACCTCTAAGAACCGTTCTACCATGTCAGAAAATATGCTCATCATGCAACGCTGAAAAGTCGCAGGGGCATTACATAGCCCGAAAGGCATGCGTCTATACGCAAAGGTACCAAAGGGACAGGTAAAAGTGGTTTTCTCCTGGTCTTCTGGGGCAATAACGATCTGATTATATCCAGAGTAGCCATCTAAAAAGCAGTAGTGACTATGTCCAGCTAATCTCTCTAGCATCTGGTCGATGAAGGGAAGGGGAAAGTGGTCCTTCCTAGTGACCTTGTTCAATTTCCTATAGTCAATACAAACACGCCAACCCGTGGTCATCGGGTCGGGATTAACTCATTGTTATTATCATTCTGGACTACAGTAATACCAGATTTCTTGGGAACAACCTGAACGGGGCTGACCCACTTACTGTCTGAAATAGGGTAGATAATTCCTGCATCTAATAGCTTAAGAACCTCAGTTCGAACTACTTCTTTCATATTGGGGTTTAGTCGACGTTGCATCTCCCTAGAAGGTTTGGTGTCTTCCTCTAAATAGATCTGATGCATACAAACAGTAGGACTTATACCCTTAATGTCTGCTATGGTCCACCCTAAAGCTTCCTTGTTGTTTTGAAGGACGGTTACTAGCCTACTTTCCTGATCTCTATCCAAGTCGGAAGAAACAATCACAGGTAAAGTCTCAGACGGGCCTAAAAACACATACTTCAGGGTATCTGGCAATGGTTTTAGGTCCAACTTAGGAGGCTCTTCTAAAGAAGGAACTAGGGTAGACTTAGAAACTGGTAGTGGTTCGAACTTAGGTTTCCATCCATTACTAGTATCTAACAAAGGGGTTGAATCTAACAAAGCATTCACCTCATTAATTACATTATCATCATCAAAATCAATCCCAAAGTGAGCTAGGCATTTTTCTAATGGATCTTCTAACAAAGTGTTTGGTAATGACTCCTCGACTAATGTTCCTATCATGTTCACCTCTTCTATATTCGAGTCATCTAGTTCAGAGGGTAGCTTACTAATATTAAAAATGTTCAGCTCAATAGTCATATTACCAAAAGACAAATTCATAATACCATTTCGACAGTTAATGATCGCATTGGATGTAGCTAAAAACGGGCGACCTAAAATCACTGGTATTTGGTTCTCTGGGTCAGGGACAGGTTGGGTATCTAGGATAACAAAATCCACTGGATAAATAAACTTGTCAACCTCTATGAGAACATCCTCGATCACACCACGAGGAATTTTAACGGACCTATCAGCTAACTGAAGTGTCATCTGGGTAGGTTTCATCTCACCAAGTCCTAGCTTAAGGTACACATGATATGGAAGTAAATTCACACTGGCTCCTAAGTCAAGCAAAGCTTTCTCAACACGGTACTTACCTATTGTACAAGCAATGGTAGGGGACCCTGGGTCTTTATACTTAGGAGTAGTGGTATTCTGAATAATAGAACTCACATGACTAGCTATGAAGGCTTTCTTCTGGACACTGAGCTTACGCTTTCGCGTACACAAGTCCTTAAGGAACTTGGCATAAGAGGGAATCTGCCTAATTGCATCTAATAATGGAAGGTTGATATTAACCTGCTTAAAAACCTCCAATATATCATTAAAGTTGGACTCCCTCTTAGTCGGAACTAGCAGCTGGGAAACGGGGCTCTGGGAACAAAGCCGGGCTTAACAGGACCCTCATTGGTCTCTTTGGAGACTCTATCAGTCTCCTCATTTTGGCTCAGCAGGGTGAACTACAATGTTCACTATCAGGCATGGCAACCTTGTTGTCAACTTTCTTTCCACTCCTAAGGGTTGTGACAGCATTCACATGATTGTACGATTTCTCTCCTTTTGGGTTGGGATCAGTACGACTAGGGAACCTTCCATCTTCTCTCTCACTTATGAACTTAGCTATTTGTCCTACTTGAAGTTCTAATTTGGCAAGACTCTGGGAATTATTCTTCAATTCTTGCCTAGTTTCTTGTTGAAAGCTCATGTGGTTCTTTGTTAGCATTTCATGGTTATTTGCTAACATAGTGAGAGTATCCTCTAAGGTAGAGATCTTTTTCTCGGAAGTGTTCTGAAACTGGGTTTGACCTGAAGAGTTCTTAAAACCAAAACCTGGGGGAGGCTGAGAATTGCTAGACTGGCCTTGACTCTGGCCCTTAGACCAAGAGAAATTAGGATGGTTTCTCCAACCAGGGTTGTAGGTTTCTGAGTATGGGTCAAACTTCTGACGGTTCTCAAACCTAGCATTGTTATAGACAGCATGGGCTTGCTCTTCACTAACCTGACCTTCCCAAAATGAATTATCGGGCTCTATTCCACAACTAGAGACTTGAGAGGCTCTATTAGGTTCAACAAGGGACCTATTTTTAGACTGGCCCATTTCCAAAGCTTCTAACCTTCTAGATAAAGCAGCAAACTTAGCATCTGAACCAAAACTTGTATCTACCACATTGGTGCTACTTCTATTGACTAAGAGTCTTTTAGGGGGTTCAATACAAGATTCCCACTGTTGGGATTTTTCAGCGATAGCTCCTAAGAAGGTAAAAGCATCATCAGCATTTTTACTAGTGAACTCACCAGCGCACATAGACTCAACCATGGCTTTGGTCGAATAGTCTAAACCATCATAAATAATTGTACGAGTTTCATATTATCAAATCCATGGTGAGGACACTGAGATAGGAGATCATTGAATCGCTCTAAAAA
Source organism: Papaver somniferum (assembly GCF_003573695.1). Taxonomy (NCBI): domain Eukaryota; kingdom Viridiplantae; phylum Streptophyta; class Magnoliopsida; order Ranunculales; family Papaveraceae; genus Papaver; species Papaver somniferum. Next base: position 122,406,429 of record NC_039366.1, read on the forward strand.
CCTATAAAGAGACTCTCCCTCTTGTTGCACACTAGCACTAATTTTCTGCCTAACATGCAGTTTTATGCTTAGGGTAGAATTTCATATAGAAAGCAGCGATAAGTTCCTGCCATGTTTCAATGGATTCAGATGGTAGGTTGTTCAGCCAGGTCTTGGCTTTATCTCTCAAGGAAAAGGAAACATTTTAAGTTTCAAGACTTCATCAGTAAGGTCTTTTATTCTAATTGTCCCACAAATTTCCTCAAAGTCCCTAATATGAAAAAGGGTTCTCATCATCTTTCCTAAGAATATAGGGATCATCTGAAGAATACTAGGTTTTATCTCGAAATTAGCCGTAGTGGCTGGCAATTTAATGCATGAAGCTCGGTTGGTCCTAGTTGGGAACATGTAATCTTTCAAAGTTGCCATCGTGGCACAACAAGTACTAGGGGTACTTTCCTCAGAGATAATTCTCAAAACTGAAGTTTCCAAAAACAGGGCTCTCCAAAGAAGAGTCTTCGAGCTCCCTGCTTAAATCAGAAGAACTACTAGGTTTTTCGCTAATCAATCGACCTAGAGTATCTCTTTTCCAAGCCCTATTAACAAAATCGGGCATACACTAAAAAGAATTCAAAAAGAAATAAAAATCCTAACAGGAAGGTTCTAGCAATCACACAGCAGGCTGACTCGACTTTACCACAGCAAACCTAAAGATTTCTAGCAAACAACAAGCATGATGGCTCCACTTAGATTGTTTCTAGACCAGCTTCTAATCCTTCGAAAGGGAATTCGTTACAATTTAGCAAACCCCTCTGGAATCAATCCGAGTTAAAGCAAGTTGAATCGAGGCGAGGGAAGCTCAGTGGAGCTTTGATACCCAAAACCTCACCGATCCAATGCGGCGCAGTCACGCATTCAACTCGCAGAAACCGTCAAGAACTTCGAGGTGTGCTTAAAAGAGTAACCAATATTTTTCGAATGATTGTCCTGTTAAGCTCGATACCCTATAGGTCTCTTTCTAGTCCAAATTTTAGGCTTAGGTTCGCTTTAGGTTTCGTTTTCCTAAGGCGGGCAAGAAGGGAGCGGTGATGAAATCCGAACCCTTATCTTGTATGGCCAGGCCTTGCCCTTTACTAGGAATTTAAAAACAGTCCATATTCGTCCTCAACATATATTCACCTTAAGGAGTCAGTAACCCGCTTGCAGGAGATTCGCGAGTGTTTATTTTACCTCCCGTACCAGACGGGGAAGAACCGTGAAGTCGACTCGGGCCACGACTCCTATGCCTGTGCGAACCCGAGGGGCCGAGACGATATCGTAATCGTCGTCCTTCCCTGCAAACAGTTTATATTTAATACCCTTCCGTAGGGTTTAAAAATAAAAATAAAAGTCCCAAAGTCCAAAATAAAAAAACAAAAGAAAGCCTAAAAAAAAAAAAATTAAAAAAAAAATCTCTCTTTTTTTTTCTCTCTTTTACAAAATAAAGAAAATTTCTTCTTTCGCTCCTTTAGCTTTGCTTTTCGCTCCAAACTTTAAGTAAATCACCACAAGCTTTGGCAAAATTGTCTCTCGCTCCAACTTCAAAAATCTGCAAGGAAACAAAAAAAAAACAAAAAAGTAAAGAAGAACAAAAATAATAAATAAAAAATAAAATTGCTACCTAAACACAAATCTGCGTCGGCGGCGCCAAAAATTTGATGGATTTTCAAATGATGTTGTAGTTGTGGTAAAAACTGGGTTCTTTTCAGACTTGTGAAGAAAACAATTTTTATATATTTAAATTAAACAGGCAACTAAATAAAATAATTCAAAGTTTTGGAGAAAAATACCAAGACTAGGATTCCACCATTGACCAAATAAATATTAAACTCTAAATAATATTCATGCAATTCTATCTTTAAAAATAATTCTAATATTTGCCTCAAATATATTTTTGAAGTAATAATTGTAATCACAAAGTATAAAACATCAAAAGTTTTTAAAACCCAGCATGCTTCATCAAAATAATTCACAACTATTCAATAAAAACTAATATTTCAAATTCAATTCCATGCAAATAATCAAATAATAATATTGCAATAAATAATAAATTTAGAATTATACCAATCAATATGGATCAATGGCTTCCTCCATCGTCTCGGCTCTCCTCGACTCTGAACTCTCTCCTAAGGTTTTTTCCAACCCTTTTTTTGACTTGAAACCACTCTTATATATCCCACAGACCCCAAATATCTCGTATAAATTCAAGATTTCTTCTCAGTGCAGTTAAGAGAATATCTCTCTTCAATCCTCCCTGTACGCGTCTTCTGACCTCTTCTGAGTTATCTAAACTCTCCAAAATCCAACTAATACTTGAACAGGACCAGGTACATCCATATCCTGGCGTCAAAGTCCTCCAGAAATCTCTCAAATTTTTTCTAAACTTGAAACAGAACACGTCTCTCTGTTGAGACTTTGAAACCCTCTCTCGGCCATTCCAGCCCAATTGGTTGGGTCCAATCGATTGTAACAGACCTGTTGAGTCTTGTAGAGTCCATACATACCAAATACAGCCATTGAATCTCCTAAAATCACGTAGAAATTCGATCTCCAAATCTGCTCCTCGTTGCATGCATTTTCCCGCCAAAAATGCATTTTTGAAAACGTGAAGAAATGTGACCTTCCCCTATCCAGTCCCGGTCTCCCTTTAGCAGATGCCTGGAAATGGGTCACCCCTTAGTAATTAGGTTACCCCTTATCCAAAGTGAGAGTCTGTATAGTAATTTTCTCCCACGAGCGCAAAAACCACTTTTTTAGTCAATTTCGCCGCAAAAGCTTATTTCTCCAGAAATACCTACAAGGACATAAAAAGCCATAATAAGTACAAAAATGGGTACTAACACAATATACAATTGGGCTATATTAGACACATAAATGCGTCTATCACCGGCCGGCCAAGGCCCGGTCCCACAAGTTTTCATAATTTATTTTATTTTATTATTATTTGATGATTTGTGCAAAAATACCATGAAAGCAAGGAGTTTTTTCATGAAATTAGGGAAATAATAATAATAATAATAATATAATAAGGAACCGTGGGTGTGGGGACGGTTGGGACCAAGGCATGGCCGGTTGGCCAATGGTCACGCCCCACACTCCTTTTTTTAATTTTATATTATTTTTTATGTATTTATGGAAGTACCATGAAACCGAGGAGTTTCCTCAAGACGAAGAGGATTTTCATCAAATCATGGAAAATAATAAAAATGCATTAAAAATATAAAACTGGCGTGGGATTGACCACGACACGGTCGGTCGGTCGTGTGTCCGTGCTCCCAGCACCCTGGTCAATGTTTTTAATTATTTATTATTTTCTTCTCTATTTTGCATAGGTTCATCGTTTCGTTGTATTTTTGAAATACTCGTTCGCGCGGTGACTATTAGTGTATCATCGTTGAATACACCTTCACCATTTGAATCGGGGCTTACTTAGAGGTAGCTCAGACGCCCGGTTGTTGATTATTTATTACTAATTGTGGAATTCAGTGGAGAATAATTCACAAAACTGAGTAATAAGATGTTTATTATTAATTCGTAGGATCAGCTGAGGATTCGACTACGAATTCAGAATAATAAAGTGAGGATTACCATTCCATGGGATCGTAGATTCGACCATAGAATCAGAGTAATTAAGGTTTATCTATCGTATTTATGAGACCAGTTGTGGATTTGATCATGAAATCTGAGTAATGAGATTATATGGTTATTGCTATTCTATGAGATCAAGCTGTGGATTCGATCATAGAATCAAAACAATTGTTATTGTCATTCCATGGGACCAGTCGTGGATTCGACCATGAAATAAGAGCGATTGTAATTAGGAACAATTAACTTTGTGGCTCTATACTAGCAGAGCAAGCTGTCTAGGAGCATTAATTATCCTGATACGAGCTTGCCAGTAAGTCATATCCTTTATATAGTCAGGGTAAACTTGTTGTTTGTTCCTGAAGACGTTATCGCTCTATACTAGCAGAGCAAGCTGTCTAGGAGCCGTCCATCTCGTGATGCTATATAGAAATAATCACTGAAAGTATTCAGTATTCATGAGATATGCCGTTGTCCAGTCGTGAGACTACATATCTACATGTACTCTGAGAGAAAGTACTCTCCGTTGAGAATTCGATGAGAGACCCGTGTCTCGATACTCACGTATGATTGCTGAATCAGAGCTTCGTATAATTATAAGTTTACGAATTTAGCCTTTGTCGAAAATCCACCATCTACACCTTTTGCGAGAATATAAAGACATTTTCGCAGGGAGCATGGATGAGATACCGGGAATAGATCCATCAATTGCATGTCACAAGCTAGAGATTAACAAGAATGTGAGACCATTTAAACAAAGAATAAGAAAAATCGCAACAACCTACCATTCCCAAATAGAAGAAGAAGTACAGAAAATGCTTGATGCGATGAATGCGAAAAAGCTTTTCAAGGGATCAAAGAACATCTTATGAATACATCTATTTTACAAAAAGCAGAATCAAGAGAAGAGATATTAATCTATCTTGCAACGATGTCGCATGCATTAAGTGCCGTGTTATTGCGAATAGACGCAGGAGTGGATAAACCCATCTATTACATTAGCAAAACTTTTAATACTGCCGAGAAGAATTACTCAAAGATTGAGAAGCTAATCTTAGCATTAGTTTATGCATCATTTAAGCTCCGCATATATTTTCAAGCACACAAAATAAAGGTACTAACAAAAGTACCAATTGAATCAGTGATGAAGAATTCAAAAAGATCAGGAAGAGTGGAGAGATGGAGTGCACAAATAGGCCACTTTGATATTAAATATGAAATTTTGTCTTCACCAAAATCACAAGTTGTTGCAGATTTCTTGGCAGAATTTCCTTTAGAAGAAGATGAAGCGGTAGAAGAAATGATGGATATAGAAGAAGAACACGGAGATCCAAAAGACTTATTAACAGAACTAAATAGATGGGAAATATTGGTAGATGAATCATCAAATGGATAAGGCAATGGAGTTGGAATTATTTTAATTTCGCTAGAAGGAACGAAGATGGCTTTTTCATTCAGATTGGAATTCACATCCACTAATAACGAAACGGAATATGAAGCTGTGATACATGCCTTAAAATTCGCAATAGAAATGAAACTAGAAAATGCCAGGATCACTAGTGATTCGCAGCTAGTTATTCGCCAAATAAAGGGAAAGTACACTACCAATGAACCATCTTTGAAGAAATACAAGAAGCTCGTTGAAGAATTGTCAGCGAAAATCCCAAAAATAAAATGGAGGCACATTTCAAGGAAGGATAACAGACTCGCAGACGCTTTTTCTTTCATCTCAAGCATGATGACAGATCCAACTGCGAGATGCATAAAAATACAGACACTTCTGTCACCATCAATCAATAAAGAAGAAGAAGAAATGGTGTGATGATAATAAACGGTGGAGAAGAAGAACGAACGAACAATATCGCAGATTGGAGAACAGAACTTCATGCATATTTGGCGAAAGGAGAAACACCAAGAAATAGATTGGAAGCACACAAGTTAAAAAGCCACGCAAAAAATTATGAAGTAAGAGATGGGCTGCTATACCGAAAATCCTTTAATGGACCATCACTCAGATGTTTAACATGAGAAGAAGGAGAAAAGGTGATAAAAATGTTACATAGTGGGGACGCTGGCAATCATAATGGGGGGAGATCTTTGGCACATAGAGCAAAAATGCAAGGCTATTACTGGCCATACATGCACGAAGATGCAAAACAAATATCAAGACGTTGCGAAGATTGTCAGCGGCATGAAAAAAAAATACATGCACCTGGAGCACCCTTGTCATCTTCAACCAATGTGTGGCCTTTTGGAAAGTGGGGCTTAGATATTGTGGGGCCATTTTTACCAGGATCTGGACAAAGAAGATACTTAATAGTCGCAACAGATTATTTCACAAAATGGACAGAAGTGAAGGCAGTACAACATATTTGCGACAAAGATATCTTTACATTCATATTCGAAAATATCATTTGCAGATTCGAAATTCCTGCACAATTAGTATCTGATAATGGGAAACAGTTTGAAGGATAGAACATAGAAATGTTACTTAATGCATTTAAGATAAAATGTGGAAAGTGTACTCCTTTGTATCCACAAGCTAATGGGCAGGTAGAAGCAACAAACAAAACAATTGCAGATATATTAAAGAAGAAATTAGAAGGACATCATAGAGCATGGTGCGAACAAGTACATAATGCAGTATGGGATTATAATACAACTAGAAGAGAAGCTACTAGAATGTCACCTTTTTGTTTAACATACGGAGTTGAAGCGGTGTTACCAACAGAAGTTGCTATTCCGACAACAAAGAGAGAAGCTTGTGAGAAAAATCTTAGTGCGGGTTTGATCTTAAGCAAACTTGATGAATTAGAAGAAAAAATAGAAAGATCTTTACAACATATGGAGAATTATCAGCGAAGATTATCCCTAGAATATAATAAACGTGTCAAAGTACGCGAATTCCATCCAGGAGATTTAGTTCTGCGAGAGACACCAATATATCAGCGAGAAAATGGTGGAAAGTTAGCGAAAAAATGGGATGGACCTTACATCATTAAGGAGATAGTTGGAACATGACCTTATAAATTAATGGATCCAGAAGGTAGAGATGTTGGTCATAGACTTGACAGACCATGGAACAGATTGTACTTAAAAAGATATCATTTGTAAGAAGCTTTGAGAAGTTATGGATTCTGAAAGAATAGTTGTGAGATTATTCATATCAAAACAAGATCATGATGTGCGAAGTTTTCGCAGAGATAATCATAGAACAATGACATAAAAGAAAGGGGCGAACCTTTATGGTGTACACCCTAGTTCGCGAATAAAATGTCGCAAGAGGCAAATGTAAGACCTAAAGTACGTCATATAATGGGGTACCTGTTGCATGGCTCAGGAAAAGGCTACACTGCCACCGGAACCTGAGTCATGGAGATTTGGGGTCAATAAATCCCATCCGGGAGAGGCACCCTGGATTCTCAGCTTAATCATATGACTTAGGTTGGGCGACTAAGGTAATAAGGACTCTCCCAAGGAGTGTAGAATCTGATCAAGGCGCCGAGGTACACGGTTGAGTCAAGAGTGCCAGGGGCGTCTGGAGCGTACCTTTCCATTCTTGAAAAGTCTTGGCTTATACTGCACTCGGCCCGAAGAAAACCCCACTTAGGGTGCAGTCTCATAACCATAAACCCTATAGGTATAAGGGATAAGAGGCTGCGAAAACAACTGGTTGTTGTTAAGACTGGATGGGAGGAGTTAACCTTGTATGGTAGAAGTACGCCTCCTTGAAGGGGCAACCAAGGGGGAGATAAGGGCAGCACCCTCCATTAGGGAGCTGATAAGTGTCTTAAGACGCAAATGTCATGAGGCTTTTACTCGCAAGGTATTAAGGCTTGTCATATTTGTGCAACAATCCTGAAGAGGCAATAATACTATAGAAAAAGATAAGACGAGATCAATGGGTTTTCGCATGAAAGTGCGAAGACGTCCTGCGATTTCGTCGCAAGACGGCAATGTAATGGGGCTTTATTTTCGCAAGAAAATTTAGGCCTATCATATTGTCGCAACATTCCTGAAGAGGCAATAATACAAAAGAAAAATTTAAGGCAAGATCAATGGGTTTTTGCATGAAAGTGTAACGACGTCTTGCGATTTTGTCGCAATGACAAGAGGTGGCATAATAAGACCTTTAATTAGGAAGGCAAAATAAGACCACATGACAAAGTGTAAAGACGTACTACTAGAGTTCTTCCTTATATAGTCTTTCAAATCAGGGTTTGCAATCAATATTATCTTGGTAGCAAAGCATTCAATATTCACCGTTAGATGAAAACCTGATTAGATTCAAGCTAATATCTTTCAACTGTTAGATCGAAAACTAGCTTGTTACACACAAATGAAATGCACGTTTCTAGGCTTGTGTAACCGTACCCAAACTTGTACATATGTTGGTTCAACAATAGTCAACCAAATGGTTAGCCATATGATCACTTTCATATCAACCATATTCTTCTTCACCATAACTAGTTCAAGTAACTCAAATGAACTAGTTAGAGAGTTGTTCAATTGCAAGGAAATATTATGTAACTACACAAGACACAATTGAAGCAAAAACGATTTGATTCACTCGAATCGGTTCATGAACTATATAGCCACAATTTGCAATTTGCATTCCTTAGTTTATATAAGAATAAGTTCACAAACATCGTTTTTAAATATAACCTACTCAAGTTCGCGGACTGGGTTCGCGGACTTAATTTCCCGGAAGGAGTTCACAAACTCCAGTAGAATTCCTCGGGTCGAGAACTTCCGTCAGTTCGCGGACTTGGCTCACGCCACTATTCCGGTTCTCTTGATCAACAAAGTTCGCAAACTTCGGTTCAAGGAATAAGGACTTATACATATATGTGTTTCCACAACAATGCTTATATCCTCCAATGGTTATATAATCTAAACTCTCATTTCAATCATTTGAAACATTCTTAGAGGACGTTGATATTCTATAGTTGTTATTCACAAACTATTTTTCGTCAAAGTAAGCAATTTCAAAGTGATTGAAACTTGTCATGACTTTCGTCACTAGGTAAAGATGAACTTGGCTAAAGTGAAAGCTTACCAACACATATTTTGAAAAATAGATAGGCGAGATAAACTCGGCTCGAAATAGCAAATGTGTATAATCTAAGAATATATAGCAAAACGACTTTTGTCTCAAGATAGGAGATAAATAGACTTTTGAGTGATAGATAAGTTCAAGTATCCACATACCTTTTAGTCGATGAAGATCCACCGGTTCCTTGAGTAGTCCTTCGTCTTATATGATGATTGTCATGGAGTTCTTGAGCTCAACTACACTTTCTATCCTAGTCCGAGACCTTAGCTATAGTAGACTAGAAATCAAGACTTATAGTTTTGATCACTAACATTGACAAATATGCTTGAGATAGCAACGCATGCGAGTTCGACCGAGCAATATTCTAACAATGGTGGTGGCAGAGAGTGGGTCTAAGAGCAAATGAGAGAGAAGTAGTTCATGTGGTGGTGCGGCCATGGAAGCGAAGGAGAGTAGAATTGAGGTTGTTGGGTAAGCAAGGCGTTGGATTTAAGGATTTTGTGGAGAAAACAAAATTAATGGAAAGTATCATAATACCCATCAACCATGTGACCATCCTACTGTCCTAGGCATCCTTCACATCACATCTGTATTGTTGGGTGTTTTAAGGTGCACTTGAGCTATACCAGAAAAACGAGTTTGATTTCGAGTTTGATTTTAATATTTTCATCTCTGTCAGGGGCGGAAGTATGCACAGACTTCCCCTGGCTTAAGCCACCCCTGATAAAAGAAAAATTATTCACATAGGTTGTAAATGATGGCTAATTTTAGTTCAAGCCCGGATAACCAATATCCAAGCCAGGATAAGAATTAAAATCTAGTGAAATCCAAATTTATTACGTAAAAGAAGAAGGAAGCTTTCATTGTTCTATTCGAGGAAGAAAGAGGAAAAAGAAAAACCCTACGTAAGGTGATTTAACTATTTTAATGTGATCTTATATGTTATGGATGAGATGTTTATATATTACTTGCTTATTTTCGTGAAAAGGGGCACAAGGTTTTCTTAATCTTAGGTTAGTTTCACTAGGGTTTGTATGATTAACTTTGTTAAAAAGTTTTGGGTTTTATCTTTGATGTTATAATAATTAGCCAAGACGCCAGTTAGTTCTAATAAGGCGAGCCGCAAGTTTGCTGTCGTTGATTTTTATAAAAATTGGAATGATTACAATTCCAGCTTTACATTCCTTATTGGCATTTCCGTGTTGCTGCGATTGTTGCTACATAACTGGGTTTGTGTACACATATATCTCACTATCGGACACGTGTATACAGAAAGGTACGTGGGAAGCATGCAAGCCAAGACATCAAAACACGATGCGTCGCGAAGCACCAAATAAACCCCTAGGAGTTGCTTTATCTCATCCCCAGAAGAGGAGCTAAGATCAACGGTGGAGAGAAAGTCAGCTGACACGGACTGACAGGGGCAGAAGACACTTGTCTGACACGAGCAGACCCCTCAACCACCCGCATTAAACACTCTGAGCAGTGCACGTGTCGACCGACCTATGGAACGAGCGAAGATGCCTCCGCGGGATCGAGGGGGAAACGCAGACCTCTGCGTGATGGACACAAGACACTAGAAGATAAGGTTCCAACGGTCTTCATAGATGGGTCCCACGTTCCTACCTTATAAATACCCAATCTCCACAAAGGGGGAAGGGGATCGAAAAAACATCAGGAGAGAGAGAGAGAGAGAATAGCAAAGGTAAGGAATCCCATAGTGGAGAGAAATATGTAAACCCCAAGTCATTCAACTATTCGTGTAACCGTGAATAATATAGTAGAACAACAAACCCCGTGGATGTAGGCCTTAGTGCTGAACCACGTAAACCTTGGTCTTATTTACATTTCAGCACTTTACATTCATTTAGTTCCGCATGCATTTGCTTATATATGTTGCTTTCCTTTTATATTTGTACCCCATGCATAATCGCTACGCACGGGGAAGTTGGAGGAGGCCATGATAAACCCATGGGTTTTGAGCCAATGAACCCACATCAGGGTATCATCATCGTAATCTCTTTAGACTTTAACAATTGATTGCGGGCATTCGGACCCCGCGTAGTTCGTGTGTCCACAATTTGGCGCTAGAAACAGGGACTTCGTCCCGGTAAAAGATTTATCTTGTCCTGTGATTTCATTCTAATTTGGCATACGATTGCTCCGATTTTATCAGCTCTGACTGTATAGATCATTCGTCAACAGTATTATATTCAAAAACCCACCTTTTGCCTTCGATAAGAGTTAGTGTTCCAAGCATGGGTTATTGTCCTAATCCGTCGGATTTACAATTTTCATAGTTTTTTTTTATAAAGATCGCCTTTAATAAACCCGCTTTTGAAAAATTGTATTTCGACAACTAACCCGCTTCACGCGGATATTCCCGTTTCTGTTTGAATAAATTTATACAGAGAGAACGTGTTGTGAGTAAAGAAGGCGAGTTTACGCTAGATTTCGTCAACAAAAAGGCACGTGATGGAGAAGACGCAGGAAGCAGGAAAATCCAAAGCTTTGTCAAAAGAAACACCCCGGACAACCCCGATCATCACCCGAAGCAAGCAGAAAGGAGATAAAACTAAAATGACCAATCGAAGGCAGGATACCACTGAAATCACTTCACCCATGAACGCTAATTCTGTTGCAATGGCGGCTCTCAGAGCAGCAACGATAAAATACGGGGAAGCCGCGGTAGTCCCGAAGGCTGCGGAGGCTAGCAATACCTTCGCCATGAGTCAACTTAACCAACCAAGGGAAAGAGTGGATGAATCCAGAACATTCCAACCCGCGCATCTGCTAACCTTTGGAATGCCGCTAACAAATAACCAGAATCAAACCATACCGGCGGCTCGGGCACCGCAGAGGGGCGCTCACTCCAATTTGGAAACACCAGCAACAGAAGTTGAACCCCTGCCACCTTTAGTACAGACCATGGAGGAGGGCGGCGCCACGGCTGTAGCGGCACGTGCGGGGACTCCCAATCAGGGGTCCAACCAATCACACCAACTAATGGCTGAGCTCGAGGAACTGAGAAGGAACCAACAGGTTTACGCAGAAGCTGTAGCACTTTTGGCCAGAGAAAATCAAGATTTAAAGGAGCGGATTGCTCTAAGCACAAAGACCAACCCACAACTTGATGAAGCAAGCTCCAAAGCACCAGAGCCAAACCAAGACTGCAGAGTCGTCCTAGCGACTAATGAAGACGCGACAAGGAGACATAGCGTATCCGACCCGGATTATGACGATGGAGAATCAAACGGAAATGATCTGAAGAATTTAGAACACCAACGCGCAATGGAGGAACTGCGAGATGAGATGATGGCAGAGATCAGGCAATTGAAAAATAAACAAGGAGGGGGAAGGTTAGAAGAGGTTATGAGAGAAGCTAACTCCACGCCCCTGACGCATCGCTTGGCCAACACCCCTATTCCCCTGAAATGCCCTGTCCCGACGTTCGAATGCTATGATGGGTCCAGCGACCCTGCTGCACATGTTCGATACTACAACCGCGTCCTAGCGAGATGGGGACAGAACGACGCCGTACTCTGTAGATACTTCCCGTCAAGTTTGAAGGGATCGGCGTTATCATGGTTTGATAATATGCCACCAAACTCCATACACTCATACGACCAACTTGCAGAGAAATTCTTAAGAACATACATGTACAACAAGACTGTAAACACTGGGATGGATAAGCTTTTTTCACTAGCAATCGGCTACAAGGAAACCACGAGGGAATACACAAACAGATGGCATAGGATCTGCCAAGCCATAGGAAGCGTGGACCCAGTGGTAAGCATCAATTGCTATAAGTGGGGCTTGGACCGAATGAGTCCCCTATTTGTTGAAATTCACGGGAGCGTGCCCAAGACAGAAGGCGATCTCCGAATAATTATCGAGAAGCACGCTCGACTTGAAGAAATTCAACGGGAAAACCCGAGGGCATATCCGCAGAGGTCTCACCGCACCAATTCAGCAGAACAAACCAATGGGGCCAAAAGGGGTTCCTCAGATGAGAGACCTCACGAAGATAGAAAGGAACGGAGGGATGAACGAAGAACAGGCGACCGAAAATTCGAAGACCAAGTTTACACGAAACTCAACGCTAGCTATGCTCGTATCCTGCGGGAGATCAAAGGGAGGGAAAACTTAGAATGGCCATGGTCTAAGGGAAAGCAGCCCCCAAGATCCGAGAAGTCTAAAGATTACTGTGAGTATCACTGTTTCAACGGACACCAGACCGAAAAATACAAGAACCTTAAAATAATGATCCAAAAATTAATTGATGCGGGAGAGCTCAAACATTACATACGGAAGGAGGTTACCGAGGACAGATCCAAACGAACCAAACCAGTCCAACTTCCGGAAGAAAACCGAACAATCAACACCATCTCGTGTTCCGAAGCCACAGGACCCTCGCTCACAGCACAGATTGGAAAAAGGTTACGGAAGCAATTCGAAGATCGCTGCGAGTTATATAAGGTCGATGGGATAACAGTGGACGAACATGAAAAATGGATGGAATTACCTGTCATCTTCGATGCCGAGGATATCGAAGAAGATATGGAAGACCATAACGATCCCTTGGTCCTGACATTACCAATAGCGGGATGTAACCTCAAAAAGATCCTCATAGACGGGGGAAGCTCTGTGAATGTCCTATTCTATGACGCATTCAAGCGGATGAAGCTCCAAGATGAACAGTTGATGACCTCTTATCACACCATCTACGGATTCAATGGAGCGGCCACGAAGCCCTTGGGAGACATTGTGTTACAGGTTAACGCAGGGCCCATGAAACTGGATACCCGATTCAGTGTGGTGGATACCCCTTCCCCCTACAACGCCATTATTGGACGACAGTGGGTACACAAGCTCAAAGGAGTTGCGGCAACATACCACCAGTACCTCAGATTTCCAACACCTGAGGGAATTATGGAGATCAAGGGAGATCGAATCGCTACACGAGAATGCCAGGCCACTCAGGATCATATCAACAACGAGCAAGAAGAACAACGAAAAATCCGAAGAGTAAGAAATCAAGAAACCACGCAAGAGAAAGCCGTAGAACTATTCCTTAAGGAAACCACAGGAAAAGTCTTGACGAAAGAGGGTAATGTCCGAGGCTCGGAAACAAGTACCTCAACAATCAACAAAGAGCAGAAACACGCCAAATAGCAATTAAAGAGCGCCCCAGTCCTCGGAAACCCAAATCCTATATTCACACCCGTGGAACCCACTAAGGAAATCAACATAGGAACGGAAGAAGACCCGAAGAGGGTCAAAATCGGGACCATCATGGGCGAAGGGAGAGAACATTCCTTAACCAAATTACTTAAGGAATATGCGGATGTGTTCTCCTGGAAGTTAGGAGATATGCCAGGGATCGACCCAAAAGTAATCCAACATGAACTACGCATCAAACAGGGCACACCCCCGTTCAGGCAGAAAATACGAAAAGTGGCTCAAGAATATCATGAGGCGGTAGAAACAGAACTTCGGAAGCTACTAGACGCAGGATTTATCAAGGAAGTCAAGTATCCTACCTGGATATCCAACATGGTCATTGTTCCTAAGAAAAATGGAGGGGTTAGAATATGCATCGACTTTACTAATCTCAACAAGGCGTGTCCAAAGGACAGCTATCCCCTGCCGAGCATAGATCAACTGGTTGAAGCAGTTGAAGGGTACGAGGAGCTGTCGTTTATGGACGGATACTCTGGTTACAACCAAGTAGCCCTGGCAGAAGAAGATCAGCAACACACAGCATTCTATACACCACATGGCCTTTATTGCTATACCAGAATGCCTTTCGGGCTCCGAAACGCAGGGGCAACATACCAAAGGATGGTCGATGCTATCTTCAAACCATGGATTGGAGTAACCCTAGAAGTCTACGTGGACGACATGCTCGTCAAAAGAAAGCTGCGTAAAAATCACCACCAGGACCTGAGGAATATTTTCAATGCAATGAGACAGCATCACATGAAAGTAAATCCGGAGAAATGTACTTTCGGTGTCACCTCAGGGAAGTTCCTCGGTTATCTGGTGACGAAAAGGGGCATCGAGGTAGACCCAGCTAAGATTCAAGCCATAGTAGAGATGCCGTCACCAAAGAATCTAAAGGAAGTGCAGAAGCTCAATGGGTCCATAGCAGCGTTGGGCAGATTTATTGCACGGTCTTCGGACAAGTGCAAATATTTCTTCAATATTCTTAAGAAAGGGAGCAGGTTCGAATGGACCGCCGATTGCGAGGAAGCATTCCAAAAGATCAAAGAACATCTAGCTTCGATCCCTATCCTGCAGAAACCTGACCCTGACGAAGTTTTGGCACTGTACATAGCAGCAACGGAGGACGTAGTCAGCCCGGTATTAGTCAAAACCAATACAAAGATAGAACAGCCTATCTATTACGTCAGCAAGACACTCAATCACGCGGAAAGAAATTATACTAAGATTGAACAACTCATCCTCGCACTGGTATGGGCTACCCAAAAACTGAGAACCTACTTCCTAACTCACTTCGTCAGGGTACCATGCAGAGCACCATTGGAAGCAGTCCTCAAAAGCACAGGAAAAGTGGGCCGAATAGCCAAATGGAACACCCATCTGGACCAATTCAACATCATTCATGAAATTCAACATTCTCAGAAGTCCCAAGTTCTGGCAGATTTCTTAGCAGACCTCCCTCTAGACAACGACGAAGAGATCAAGGGAATACCAGAAGCCGAGGAAGCAATCAAGGATCCAATGGATATCCTCGAACCTACGAGTCATAGACAATGGGAAGTCTTCGTCGACGGATCTAAAAATAAGGAAGGGGCAGGAATAGGTATTGTCATCATCACCCCAACTGGAGAAAGGATCATACAGGCACTTAGATTGGAATTCAAAGAGCATACCAATAACATTGTTGAATACGAAGCTGTCATACATGCCCTACGTATAATAATAGAGATGGGGGTAACCGATGTAAGGCTGACAAGTGATTCGCAGCTGGTCATACGGCAAATCGCGCTCGAATATAATGTGTACGATGACACCCTTTCAGCTTACATGGCATTGGTCCAAACATTGGCTTCACAAATCCCGAACATTAAGTTCCGGCATTTATGCAGAAGGGACCTCAGGCATGCGGATGCCCTAGCATACATATCATCCATGTTGAGGGATAAAAATGCCGAAGGTATTAAAATAGCAAGGGTATACGAGCCTTCGATTGCATCTCAATTCTCCTTCGCTACCAATCAAGATACGATGGAAGAATATATTGAAGACCAAGTAGGAGAAGACATCCATAACGACTTTGATGAAGAAATCTTGTCAAAAGCAAATCAAGACGAAGATTTCAGCAATGAAGATGACTGGAGGGTGACAATACATGCATTCCTCGACAAAGGAAGCCTACCTGCGGATCGGAAGCAAGCTAGAAAGACGCTCTCCAAAGTGGGAAGATACGATCTTCGGGACGGGGTCCTATATAGAAAATCTTTCCTCGGACCATTACTACGCTGCTTATCCCGAAAAGAAGGGCATCGAATTCTAACGGATATCCATTATGGTGACGCAGGGAATCATAGCGGTATGAGATCACTAGCTGACAAGGCAAAAACGCAAGGATATTACTGGCCGACCATGATACAAGATGCTGCGAGGATGTCCCGACGATGCGAAGAATGTCAGGGTTCGCGAAAAAAATCCACGCGCCGGCAACATTGTTAAACTTTGTCGATAGCCCGTGGCCATTTGCAAAATGGGGAGTAGACATCGTCGGGCCTTTCATCGAAGGATCCAGGAAGAGACGATTTTTGATAGTAGCCACGGACTACTTCAGTAAATGGGTGGAGGCTAAGGCCTTGGCCAGGATCAGAGACGCGGATGTGTTCACTTTCATATTCCAGAACATCATTTGCAGATTTGGTATACCTGCTGAAATTGTGTCTGATAACGGCAAGCAATTACAGGGAAAAAATATAGACATGCTCTTCGACACCTTTAAAATAAGAAAGAACAAGTCCACCCCCTTATACCCTCAAAGCAACGGACAAGCGGAAGCTACCAACAAGACCCTCGCCCTTATACTCAAAAAACAATTAGACGAGCATAAGGGAAGATGGTGCGAACAACTGCACAATGTCTTGTGGGCATACAAGACAACACGAAGGTCCGCTACCGGAGAATCCCCGTTTCTTCTTACTTATGGAGCTGAAGCAGTCATACCTACAGAAATCCTTATGCCAACCACGAAGACTGAAGCCTGGGAGAAAAACCTAACAACAGATATGATGTTAGAAAGGTTGGACGACTTGGAGGGAAGAAGGGAAGTAGCATTGCAAAAGATGGAAAATTATCAACGAAGACTAGCAAGGGAGTACAACAAAAAGGTAAAGCTACGAAATTTTGTAGAGGGACAGTATGTGTTGAGAACAATCCCACGATATCAGCAAGAAAAGAAATGGGGAAAGTTAGCACCTACATGGGGAGGACCGTTTATGATCCACGACATTGCGGGTAATGGTTCTTACTACCTTCGTAATCTAAAAGGTGAGGTCCTCCGGCATCCTTGGAATGCTAAATGGCTCAAACCATACTTCCCATAGAAGCAACGCAGATTTGAATCTGCTGGGAATATACCAGAAGAAGAAAGGAGCCTCCCCGCCCAACATGTTTCTATCTCTGGAAGAGGAATTGCATACCTCAACTTATCAATTAAACAAGCTTTCAAATTATCAAGTCTGTGGAATCTACCTATAATATTGGGGAAAGTAGTTAATCTACAATCTCTCAGGGCTCCCCCATCAGTATCCATAAGTGTAGGACCAGGGGGAAGGCACCCAGCAGAAAGAGATACCCAACCAATCTTAAGGCAACGGGTCGACGGAATGGGTGCGTACATATTTTACGCCCCATATCCTAGAATGTTGCCCCGGCCCCCACCGTCTGGGAATCCTCTGGCCCAGGATTTGCCAGCGGGGTGACAGGTCTCAAGACGATCACGAAGGTACCTTCCTTTAGTATCGCACTCAAAAACACTTAACTTTTGTTTTGATTTTTCACAAACTTAAAATACAAAAACATTGTAGGTATATCAAGAAGAGGATTCATTTCATAAAGGGTGATTACAAGAAGTGAACGGCCAAAGCCAAGGATACACAATCAAAAAACATTCCTTTTACATCGTTACAAAAAGCACAATTATGCCGCGGACCCTACAGAACGCTGCCATCTCTACCTAGGTGGCGGTCCCGTCGTCAGGATTTTTCCGAAGACTTGATGGGACGCTCCCACCAGAAGAGGGGCCCGAGGAGCTGGGCAATGCAGCAGGAACGGGACGACGAGGGTAGTTCTTCACGAGACCATGTTCATTCCGTAGGCCAAGCTCTATCCTCTCCAGCATCTTGTTCGTCTCCTCAGCCAATTGACAACGAGCCTTATGTTTAATAACTGTTGTCCGCTGTTGGGCTTGGGATAATAACGAGGATAGCCGATTCACTTCTCTGGAAGCAGCACCAACGGCCTCCTCGCGGGTGGCTGCTAAATTCTTGAAGTGATTGGTTTGTTCCTCTTGCTGTGCTAAGGAAGATTGAGCCTTTTCAAGTTCTTCATTTGTGACGCGAAGGCGTTCCTCGAGCCCTGAAAAAGACAACACCACGGAGTTAGCGTAGAAAACAAACAAGATCACACTCGATGAATTGGGATTATACCTTCGACACAAGCCGAAGCCTCTTCATATTCATTAACAACCGCATCTCGCGCTTCATCAAGATGATCATATTCCGCGGATAATTTCTTATAGTCTAGTTGAAGGTTGGTGAGAGTAAATTGACAGGCATCTAATTCTACCTGCTTCATCGAGTCCATATGACGAAGGTGGTCGACCTCTTTATTTATCTCTGAGACCCCTTTGCTGAGTCTATACATGCACACTTCAAGATTCCTCTCAGACTCAGCAAGACGGGCTACATCGGCACGAGACACGGAAAGAGCATTGCTGAGAGCATAGACTTCAGCACGAGCATCATCTCGTTCCCTGGCAAGACCAAGCATATTATCTTGGACCCCTGAAAGAGGAATGGACCGCGCCGTCTGTAATTCTTCTTCCAATAGCTGAATCCTAGATTCCAACAAGGAAGTACGCTCGCGGGCTTCCCGCAGATTATCACCGGTCCACAGCAGTGTGCCATTAAATAAAGCACGATCATGGTTGTACAGATTTTGCATGTCGACCATCTGAACATGCCGCGCGCGCCATACTTCAGCCCGAGCATCCCATTTCCTAGCCTCACTCTTAATCTTCTCAACCAAATCTCTAATACGAGATTTTTGCCGAGCTCTTTCGTTTCGAAGCCATACCAGCTCGGGGATGCCACCCACTGGACATAGGGTGGGGAGACTCAGACAGAACAACTAAGAGATAAAAGAATGACGACATACGGCGAGGGAAAAGAACCAAACCTGTGAAAGTGGAAACTTGGCTACGAGTTTGTTCTAACTCAGCGCGCACTGCAATAAGTTCTGAACGAAGATCAGCCTCTGCTTCACCCAGTTTTTCTTTCTCCTTAAGGCTTTTCTTCAGCTCTTCTATTTCCACCTCCGCCGCAGATAATTCCTTTTCCCGATGACGAAGCTTAGCCTCGAGCTTCAGAGATTTTGCTTTAAAGAACTGATATAGCACGTGGTTGCAATGCTCGCTCCTCATCATCTACACATCAAAATGACAAAACATTATTCAACCGAAGCGTCCTATTCTCACGAACAAGCATGTACGAAAATTTACCTCCAGCACACGCTGTTGCGGGAAGCCATATTGATACCCGTCGGCAATAGCCATCATATCGGCAACAGAAGTAGGAGGCTCCGGCACGAGGGTAGCTTCGGGAACGGTCAACCTTTTTCCCCAGGCTTCAGACACCTGCGCCTCCGAAGACATCTCCATCATGCGACGGGTATACGCGGTTGATTCCTTTTCCCCAACAACCACAGGAGCAGGATGAGAGACAAACAGAAGATTCTTCTCCTTAAACCAACTCATGATGGCATCCTCACCCTCAGACATCGGCGACTGGGGAAGACTATCGGCGGGCTCGTCAACAACAGATTTTCCTTTGACCGACTCGACCCCCTCAGCATGAACGTTGGCATGTTCTCCCGCGCCTACATGCACAGCAGGCTCCTCCGCACCAACACCTTCTACAGCAGCATCACCATTACCATCACCACCAAGAACATCCCAATCGTCATTAGGGGAAAGTAAAGAGAAGTCCTCGGGAAAATCGAGGGCTTCGTCAAAGAACTCCCCCGTGGAATACATCCGATCGAAAGAAAATTCTTGAGAAGTGGGGAGGGTATCCATGACATCACCAACAGGGACGGAAACATCCTCGATGACAACATCATCCGCCACTACACCCTTGTTCCTTCCTTCATCACCGACGGGACCAGCGAAGACCTCTTCTTCGGCATTGATAGGGGAGGTACCAGTACGTTCCTCCCCATCTGTAATCTCGTCCTCAGCAAACTCTTCGTTCACAGGACTAGTAACTTCTTCTTGGGCCTCAACCTCGCCCACCACCATAGTAGAAGACTGCTTCGGCCTAATCTTTTTCTTCTTCAATACCTGAAACCGACACCACAAAGGAATTATTCTTCCCGTCCGATGGAAGTTATAAAAACGAAACACAACTAGAATCTGCGTACCTGAGCAGCTGAGATATTCTTCGATGGGATTATAGCACCGGAACCATCCTCCTCGTCTCCCTCTACGACATCCAGGGCATAAGGAAAATTCATGCCCGCAAAGTTCAGACGCCAGGGGCAGAAATCTCCATAGCGAGCGGGAGGAGATTCGCGCGGCTTACTATTCTCGGTTGGCCGCCATTCGCGGGAACCGGGAATCCAACCGTAAGCCCACGGACCTACTATCTCAATGACAGTGGCGTGCCACTCGTAGTCATGATCGCGCTTGATCCTTTCTCGCGCAGGGAAGAGTTTCCGACGATTGGACGCCTCCGTGCCAGGAACATACTTCAGCTTGGCATCGCTGACCTCATTTAACAGACGAATCTCGCCTCGAGGAGCAGGAAGATTCCGAAGGCTGACACTCCACGGCTTGCGATTCCTGCTATTGACGTAATCACCGAAGGAGTTATTGAAATTTTCAGGAGTGTACCATTCCTTCTCCAAGGGATTGGGGACGTAGCAGGTCATCGACGTTTCCCCCTTACTCCGCAGATAGCATTCCTTCAGGGCGCGGAGATAATTCCCCGATAATTGGGATACGGAACGGCTATGAGTATTTGTGGAAGAACCCTCACGACTAGCGAGCACGTCGTAGTAGAAGGAATCACCCGATTTGTACAACGGCAGCATCAGACCAGCCTCGAAGGCCCCAACCGTCGTTAACAAGTGAAATTCATCGAATTTGTACTTAGAGATCAGCTCATACGTAATATCATCCTCGGGGGCATAAAAACGAACCCCGAAGGCTTGGAGCTCATGCTTCTCCTTGAATATTTCAAGATCGATATGCTTGAAGGTTACTTTTCTCCTGCTAACAGAAACACTGCGTATCAAGGGAGCAGCCTCTTCCTCCTCGGCGGGGCCGGATGAACTAACAAACGCTTCAGACGCTTTTCTCTTCACGGGGGGATTCTTTGAAGATCCAGCCGCAGGAGCTACGCCCTTTGTATTCTTCCCTTTAAAAGTTGGAGAAGACCGTAGATGATGCTCGGGCACTAACGAACGTAAAGGAGGAACATCAAAAGCAACAGCACGGGGAGGAGCCTGCGTACTCCGAGTCTCTTCACGAGGACGCACCAGACGGAATTATCGGAGGAATCTCTTCCCGAGAAGACGAGGCTCTCGCTCCGGAAGAAACTCGACTCCGACGAACATCATCTTGAGACTCTCGACGCTGAGGAGATCTCGACAACCTAGAATCAGGAGTCTCATAAGTAGGCCGCGGACGGTCAGACATGGCTGCGGAAAGAATAAAATCAAGAACAGGTTACACACAATAACCAAAAATCAAAAAAACACATTCATAGCAATACAACCACGATAACATAGCAACCCTAAAATTAGGATACAATCTCAATACTCCACCCTCGAAGTAATGGCTGCCTTAATTTAAGATGAAGAACAGGGGCAAACTAGTATGCAAGCATCAGAAAAAGTTCTTCATCACAAACAAGGAACAACAATAGCAGAAAATTCACAAATCAACACGGCATAAAACAGTGAAATCAAGAAAAGAAGAACTCACCGGCATAAAACAGTGAAATCAAGAAAAGAAAAACTCACCGGCAAAAACAGCAAGTAGAAGAAACGAACAGGGGAAGATCCCAGGTGCAATAAAGACTGACAGAATTTAAGATCACATGTGCAATGAAGACTGACAAAGAATTTAAGGTCACAGGTTTAATGAAGGCAGGCAGGAAACTTAAAGGAAGAATGAACTGAGAGAGTGTTTAGGAAGAATGAAATTAAATTTCCTCTCTATCCTTAAAATACCCGAAAGAAAAGAGGAAATTAAGGGAGAAATAGGAAAACGTGCCCGTTACATAAGCAGTTAATGCACGAATAAAAGACGTGCCCAAGTATCTAGGAGAAGTTATTAGGAGTGAGAAGAATGTGCGACGATAGTTTTTCTTCAAGGCACCCATTAGTCAGTTAAGCCTGAAGAAAAGGGGCAAATTGTGTACACATATATCTCACTATCGGACACGTGTATACAGAAAGGTACGTGGGAAGCATGCAAGCCAAGACATCAAAACACGATGCGTCGCGAAGCACCAAATAAACCCCTAGGAGTTGCTTTATCTCATCCCCAGAAGAGGAGCTAAGATCAACGGTGGAGAGAAAGTCAGCTGACACGGACTGACAGGGGCAGAAGACACTTGTCTGACACGAGCAAACCCCTCAACCACCCGCATTAAACACTCTGAGCAGTGCACGTGTCGACCGACCTATGGAACGAGCGAAGATGCCTCCGCGGGATCGAGGGGGAAACGCAGACCTCTGCGTGATGGACACAAGACACTAGAAGATAAGGTTCCAACGGTCTTCAGAGATGGGTCCCACGTTCCTACCTTATAAATACCCAATCTCCACAAAGGGGGAAGGGGATCGAAAAAACATCAGGAGAGAGAGAGAGAGAATAGCAAAGGTAAGGAATCCCATAGTGGAGAGAAATATGTAAACCCCAAGTCATTCAACTATTCGTGTAACCGTGAATAATATAGTAGAACAACAAACCCCGTGGATGTAGGCCTTAGTGCTGAACCACGTAAACCTTGGTCTTATTTACATTTCAGCACTTTACATTCATTTAGTTCCGCATGCATTTGCTTATATATGTTGCTTTCCTTTTATATTTGTACCCCATGCATAATCGCTACGCACGGGGAAGTTGGAGGAGGCCATGATAAACCCGTGGGTTTTGAGCCAATGAACCCACATCAGGGTATCATCATCGTAATCTCTTTAGACTTTAACAATTGATTGCGGGCATTCGGACCCCGCGTAGTTCGTGTGTCCACAGGGTTTTCACCCTCCCCTATGTAATTCATTTTCTTATCACTTAATAACTTTGGCACAAAAGGTACAAATTATCCATGATTCATGCCATAACCAAGAACGCAACAGACATGCAGGGTAATCACTGCGTTGTCTAGAGACTGTTTATCTTCGTTACAGGACATGTAAAGAAACGTCGTATTGGGATCTCTTGCTGAATTAATATTTTAATACCCTTGCAGTTAGTTATGAATACACATTTGCGGAGTGAATCTTTAAAACTATATTGATTTTTCGAGAGCACTCCTATTTTCAGGTATATAATTGTTTTTTTTATTTGTGACGGTTTCGATTTGAACAATCATTCTTTGTTAATTTTAATTCAATTTTGTTTCCTATTGTATTATTTGTTGAGATGAAATAATCAGATTGGTGGATATCTTGGAGGACAGTAATGCTTCAATTGAAGCTTTTAACCAACTGGACAGGTATGGGCAGGGCATGTATTTTCTTTGATGCGTTGTTCAGGATTTTGTACATAATTTGCATGGTTTTTTTTGTTTCCAGGTTTTCGACAGTTGTCTTGCTGATCTGGATTATTTGCTCGAAATAATCAGGGGCCTCATTGTTGTGCCCTGCCTATTTACAATGAAGTCACACCCTCACTCTCCTACATCTCCCTCCGGATTAGGAATAAGTATTCATTTTATTTTATTTTATTTTTTGCACCGTAATTCTTTTTTTAAACAATTGCGTGGAAATTTTTTCCAAGCCACCAACGGGTCTTATTGGTTCTACCCGGTTCGGACCCTAATTCACTAATGGGTCCAGTTTTGGGACCCATACCCGAATCCTAATCATCCGGTTCCGGGTATTTGTGTACCCATTGACAACCCTAGTTTTAAAGGTAATTTTGTCTGAGTCATATAAGTACATTATGAAAAAGTGGGGGTACAACAACCATACCCAATATTTCGCTTAGCAATCTGTATGGACACACTCCAATATACTTTCTAGAGAATCAACTAGACAGTCAGACTCAATCTAGATAAAAAAGTATATCAAAGAGTTTATATCTCAATCTCTCTATTTGATATATACTCAAGCAAATAGAAATCTGCGAGTCTTTATCAAATACTAGAGAGATAACTTGGATGGTATCAAAGACCAATATCCAAGTGTCAATCAATTTAAATCAACAACCAAAAGGTCGTATATTCTAATTGATTGAACAACGCACAACCTGTGATATTTCAATTATATAACAAAATATAATGCGGAAAAGAAATAACACAGACACCAGAATTTGTTAACGATGAAACCGCAAATGCAGAAAAACCCCGGGACCTAGTCCAGATTGAACACACACTGTATTAAGCCGCTACAGACACTAGCCTACTCCATATTAACTTCGGTCTGGACTGCAGTTGAACCCCAATCAATCTCACACTGATCCAAGGTACAATTATGCTCCTACGTCTCTGATCCCAGTAGGATACTACGTACTTCATTCCCTTAGCTGATCTCACCCACAACTAAGAGTTGCTACGACCCAAAGTCGAAGACTTTAATAAACAAATCTGTATCACACAGAAAAATCTACGGTAATAGATAAATTCGTCTCTCACGAATATACCTACGAGTTTTGTTCCGTCTTTTGATAAATCAAGGTGAACAGGAACCAATTGATAAACCATACTTATATTCCCGAAGAACAACCTAGTATTATCAATCACCTCACAATAATCCTAATCGACACAGTGAAAAAAGATATTGTGGAATCACAAACGATGAGACGAAGTGTTTGTGATTTCTTTTATCTCTTGCCTATCGGAGATATCAATATCAAGCCAATTATTACAATTGTACTCGTACGATAGAAACATCAAGATCAGATCACACAACTACGAGAAAGTAGTATCGGTCTGGCTTCACAATCCCAATGAAGTCTTTAAGTCGTTAACCTGGTTTAGAAGAAGAAACCAAAGGTTAAAGGAGAATCGACTCCAGCTTAGCACAACTAGTATCACACAGAAGGTGTGGGGATTAGGTTTCCCAATTGCTAGAGTTCTTCCTTATATAGTCTTTCAAATCAGGGTTTGCAATCAATGTTAGCTTGGTAACAAAGCATTCAATACTCACCGTTAGATGAAAACCTGATTCAGATTCAAGCTAATATCTTTCAACCGTTAGATCGAAAACTAGCTTGTTACACACAAATGAAATGCACGTTTCTAGGCTTGTGTAACCGTACCCAAACTTGTACATTTGTTGGTTCAACAATAGTCAACCAAATGGTTAGCCATATGATCACTTTCATATCAACCATATTTTTCTTCACCATAACTAGTTCAAGTAACTCAAATGAACTAGTTAGAGAGTTGTTCAATTGCAAGGAAATATTATGTAAATGCACAAGACACAATCGAAGCAAAAACGATTTGATTCACTCGAATCGGTTCATGAACTATATAGCCACGGTTTGCAATTTGCATTCCTTAGTTTATATAAGAATAAGTTCACAAACATCGTTTTTAGACATAACCTACTCAAGTTCGCGGAATGGGTTCGCGGACTTAAGTTCCCGGACGGAGTTCACAAACTCCAGCAGAAATTCTCGGGACAAGAACTTCCGCCAGTTCGCGGACTGAGTTCGCGGACTTGGCGCACGCCACCATGCCGGTTCTCTTGATCAACAAA
Organism: Papaver somniferum; assembly: GCF_003573695.1. Classification (NCBI taxonomy): domain Eukaryota; kingdom Viridiplantae; phylum Streptophyta; class Magnoliopsida; order Ranunculales; family Papaveraceae; genus Papaver; species Papaver somniferum. Next base: position 122,432,302 of record NC_039366.1, read on the forward strand.
GTTCGCAAACTTCGGTTCAAGGAATAAGGACTTATACATATATGTGTTTCCACAACAACGCTTATATTCTCCAATGGTTATATAATCTAAACTCTCATTTCAATCATTGGAACATTCTTAGAGGACGTTGATATTCTATAGTTGTTATTCACAAATAATTTTTCGTCAAAGTAAGCAATTTCCAAAGTGATTGAAACTTGTCATGACTTTCGTCACTAGGTAAAGATGAACTTGGTTAAAGCGAAAGCTTACCAACACATATTTCAAGAAATAGATAGGCGAGATAAACTCGGCTCGAAATAGCAAATGTGTATAATCTAAGTCTATATAGCAAAACGACTTTTGTCTCAAGATAGGAGATAAATACACTTTTGAGTGATAGATAAGTTCAAGTCTCCACATACCTTTTAGTCGATGAAGATCCACCGGTTCCTTGAGTAGTCCTTCGTCTTGTATGATGATTGACATGGAGTTCTTGAGCTCAACTACACTTTCTATCCTAGTCCGAGACCTTAGCTATAGTAGACTAGAAATCAAGATTTATAGTTTTGATCACTAACATTGACAAACATGCTTGAGATAGCAATGCATGCGAGTTCGACCGAGCAATGCTCTAACACATTAAATCAATCCTAGTTAGTGAGTTGACAATGATTTTTGCTCTCCTCAAATCCATTTTTTCTCTCCTACTAACAAAAATCCTTTGTTTTTGTTTCTAGTAGCAGTGATCGTTATTTATTTTATTTTATTGAAATCTATCATATTTTAATTTTCTATTAACATAATGTATGAAACATTCTAGGAAGAAAAAATAATTAAACAAATAATGATAATAGTAATTCTTATTATCATGTTGCACTCTCATGATTGTTTATTCAAATTTAGATCATTATTTAAATATCGGTGGTTCTATATGAACCATGCTCTAAAACTACTTAGAAAATGTCCTCTCACACGAGGGCGGTTCCCACGCGTTGTGGGGATTAGCAAGGGCCACTTTTGAGTGCTACTGTGTAGGAAAATGTGAGAGGACGGTTTTTGGCAAGGGTTTGTTAAGAATTTCTGCTCAAGTATAGGGTAAAATGGGAAGACCGATATTTAGCTTCTCAAACCCTTTCCTTTTACAAGATTGTGGGAACGCGCGATGCGCCTGTAAAAATATAAAAATTGGTGGCTAATCGTAATCATCGGCAGAGATCATTGGTGGAACCAAGATTCAAGACTGGGGGTGGCTTGGAAAAAATTTCCACGCACTTGTTTAAAAAGAGAAACTGCCGTGCAAAAATAAAATAAAAATGAATACTTATTCCTAATCCGGAGAGAGATGTAGGAGAGTGAGGGTGTGACTTCGTTGTAAATAGGCAGGGCACAACAATGAGGCCCCTGATTATTCGAGTAAACAATCCAGATCAGCAAGACAACTGTCCAAAACCTGGAAACAAAAACAACCATGCAAATTATGTACAAAATCCTGAACAACACATCAAAGAAAATACATGCCCTGCCCATACCTTTCAAGTTGGTTAAAAGCTTCAATTGAAGCATTACTGTCCTCCAAGATATCCACCAATCTGATCATTTCATCTCAACAAATAATACAATAGGAAGCAAAATTGAGGTAAAATTAACAAAGAATGATTGTTCAAATCGAAACCGTCACAAATAAAAAAACAATTATATACCTGAAAATAGGAGTGCTCTCGACAAATCAATATAGTGTTAAAGATTCACTCCGCAAATGTGTATTCATAACTAACTGCAAGGGTATTAAAATATTAATTCAGCAAGAGATCCCAATATGACGTTTCTTTGCATGTCCTGTAACGAAGATTAACAGTCTCTAGACAACGCAGTGATTACCCTGCATGTCCGTTACGCTCTTGGCTTATGGCATGAATCATGGATAATTTGTACCTTTTGTGCCTAAGTTATTAAGTGCTAAGAAAACGAATTACAGAGAGGAGGGTGAAAACCCAGTTATGTTGCAACAATCGCAACAACAAGGAAATCCCAATAAGGAATTTAAAGCTGGATTTGTAATCATTCCAATTTTTATAAAAATCAACGACAACAAACTTGCGGCTCGCCTTATTAGAACTAACTGGCGTCTTGGCTAATTAAATGATTGAAGATTCACTTATAACATCAAAGATTAAACCCAAAACTTTTTAACAAAGTTAATTATACAAACCCTAGTGAAACTAACCTAAAATTAAGAAAACCCTGTTCCCCTTTTCACGAAAATAAGCAAGTAATATATAAACATCTCATCCATAACCTATAAGATCACATTAAACTAGTTACTTTTTCTTTTTCCTCTTTCTCCCTCGAACGGAACAATGAAAGCTTCCTTCTTCTTTTACGTAATAAATTTGGATTTCACTAGATTATTAATTCTTATCCTGGTATACCTCAAGTGCACCTTCTTCTTTTACGTAATTAATAAATTTGGATTTCTGGTATACCTCAAGTGCACCTTAAAACATTTAACAATACAGATGTGATGTGAAGGATGCCTAGGACAGTAGGACGGTCACACGATTGATGGGTATTATGATACTTTCCATTTATTTTGTTTTCTCCACAAAATCCCTAAATCCAACACCTTGCTTACCCAACAGCCCCATTTCTACTCTCCTTCGCTTCCATGGCCGCACCACCACATGAACTACTTCTCTCTTAGACCGAACGGATGGACGGCCGCGGCGTGCGTGCTTCTGTGCGAAGCACCGCGCGTACGGGAAAGGAAACCTTTCCCTAGTCTAGGCCTTCCCCCCTCACACAAAAGTCTAATGACCCAAGGGACATGCCCTTATAGCCAATTCTATGGTATTTAAGTCTAAAACTCTTTAGATTTTAGTATATGTGGGACTATTGTTTTATCTATTCAAATGAAAAAACAAGTAGTGGACAATAGGTCTAGAGATCAAAACATAGTCCATGCAAATTTGGTATAACAAAATCGTTTTTTTTCTAACACAAAGTCCAATAATATTTAGTGGAGAATATTGTCGCAACAAAATGATAAAGAAAATGACATTCCAACTACAAACCAAGCCCCGTACGTTTCAATAATGCAAACGACCGACTCAAAAACCAAATATAATGGCTGCTACACCCATTCACAGCCAGTTTGTGTTCATACAGTCGGCACTCGGCAGAACTACTACTAGGTTAGTTTGTTTCTACAAGTTGGATTTAACTGGTAACTTTGACGACAACACGTGCTAAGGTTTTGGACCTTTGGGGCAATTCCTATGGGAATGAACAAACTCATTTTTTATTGAGCCAGGTGGATGGGCTCGGCGTTTGATAACCAAGCGCGCGAGTGTAATACACATGCTAGAGATCGTAGGTAAACCGCCAGCGTTGGAAGGACAAACGCTGGAGCTCAAAGCTTCAACGCGGCGCTTGAACGTAGGACGCTGGCGTTTGTAGCAAAAACGCCGACGGGTAGTTTTTTTAAAATTCAAAATTCACTTTTTATCTCTATAAATTACCATCAATTTCAAACAATTTACTCACACCAAAATTCACTTCTCCTGAATTTTCTCTTCTAAAATCTATTTCAATGGCTGAAAAGGCGATCACATTTTTTTGCGATGCAAAACTTGAAGCTGTTGTTTCTAGGATATGTGGGAGTTTTAAAAAGATTGAAAATTGTAAGAGGGAAGTGCAAGTTTTTGAAGTTTCTCCAAGAAAATGTTCCGCTAAAAGGCAAAGAAGAGCTCCAGTTTTGAAAGTTAGCAACAAAAAATTCAAAAACAAAGGCGAAACTGTCAAAGAGCGCGTTGAATGGAAGATATGTCAAATGAAGATAAACAGGAGACCAAAACTTGTACTTGATTTTTATTGAAGTTGTTTAGTACGTTTTATTATTGCCTAAGTTTATATCTTGTAAAAGAATTGGCATCAATGAATGAGAATATCTAGATTTTAAAATAGAGATTTCCACTTCAGATTAAGCGAAATTTATTACAATTTAAACTTGCAAACAACATCAAACTAAATTTTAATAAACCACAACAAAAACATCAAACTACATCAAATCCAGCGACATTCTCTTTGTTGAGTTCATAACATTCAAAATGCTTAAACTCTCTTCCGCTTTGTTCAGTAAACTTGGTCTGAGCGATGGTTTTCTGTAAAACAGATAAACAACAAGTTCAGATATTTATAATGCAGTTGATCAGTGAGGACAAATGTAAGATACTCGCCAGTTCTTCGTTGGATAATCCAGAATAGCTACGGTGAACCATCCACAAAACTTCCGTATAATGTTTGACTTCCTTAGTGATGAATGCAATTCTTAGTTCTAGGATCTTACTGTTTTTTATGGTTTCGTTCCGCGATGCTACAAAATGTCCCAATAGTCTTTCCCAGAAATAGTCACTGTTCATTGGTCTAATCAAACGATGTATCCAACATCGAACCAGAGTAACATCTTCTTCCATTGTAAAGACCGGGAGCGACATTTGAGTGCAGTACAAATGTGCTTGAGATGGACCATCTTTTAGAATTCTAAAACACGCTTCGTAACAAAAAGGTTTGCCGTGAGCTTCCTCCCAATTATCAAGAGCTGTTTGGATCACTTCATCTTCAGTTACACCGATGAAATTTCTTCGATCAATTTCCATTACCAAAGCAACAAATAGCTGGACAGCAAGCCTAATAGATTGAAAACGAGCACGCAATCGACGAGCATCTCGGTTTCCTGGGTTTCCAGTCAGTGAGACGAACATTGAAAAACGTTCTCCCAAAAATAAGCGTCTTGAAAGCCCATACCAGTGATTACTCTATGAAAAAAATATGCTTTGCATATAGTTATATCCTCTTCTTCAGTAAACTTGGGACCACGATTTCTAATAGACATTTCTGTAGAGTGAGAGAGATTAAGAGTTTTAGAAAAGAAGAAGAAGAAGATGTGATTTTGGAGATGGGAAGAATGGAATTTATAGGTCGAGAAAGAAAATCAAGTCGTTTGAAATTTATTCGTTGGCGTTTGTAGTATAACCGCGTGGCTTTCCTTTCAGCGCCCGTTTGAATTACCATATGTGTTGCCATTTGTAGTAAAACCGCGCGATTTTACTATAACCGCCCGTGTGAATTACCAACGCGTATTTTTTTGTTATAAATACAATACTAGGGGTGGCCTCTCAACCAAACCAACAGATTTCTTTCTCAACATCCACCATGTTTTCTAAAGGCAAAGCGAAGCAAATATTATGTGTCGAAGGAAAAGAGGTTTGTCCATTATATTTCATGGATAACCACAGTCTTATGCAATGCCCTTGGATGTATTCAAAATTTCCGCGGGAAGGTTTTTCACGCATCAGAATGGTAATTGAATCACAACCGGAAAAGCTCAGGTATTTGAAATGTCAAGATCCCAACTGTCAAGAGGAACCACATATGCTAAATGATGCTATGAAGATTAAAAAAGAAGAAGAAGAAGAAGAAGAAGAAAAGATTGCAACACTCTGCAAAAACTTCAAACTTAAATCCAAATTGAAGAAGGAGTTATTACACTGCAAGAATTGTGGATATGGAGATCACGAATACAAACATTGTCCACAGAGAATCAGTGGATGCTCAAAGCCCGATTGCAAGACTTTTATGCATTTGCGGACTCTTATGAAGAAGACACATATGGAAGGCATTTCTGGGAATGTACTAAGTGTTTTTTGGTGGAGTGGCTGACTGAAGTTGAAGGACAAATCGATTCACTATGGTATTATGTTATTTAGTTTTCTGTTTATTTTGTGTTATTTACGATTATCTAAAACCAAACATGTGGATGTCTTCACATTTGTACCATTAATATCATAAGTAATTTAAATCTTTCCTCGATTAAACATTGCACCATCAATCTCATAAATAAAAACATACTACATTGAACAACCACATCATACATGAGAATAAAAGAAATACATTAGATTAAAGCAACTACTACATAGGCGTCAATTCTCGGCGGGTGGTGGAATTCCTAGGGCGATGTAGGGATCGTATCTGTTGAGCACCCTAAGAATGTTGAAACAAGCATGGAAGTCGAAAGGACGACCGCCGTGACATGCTTCCCACATCACTAGAGTTCTGGGTTTCACTTCATTTTCGGCTTCACCGCTGAGATTATTTTTGTGATTCTCAATTAGTAAAGCGACGAACTTCGATACATTCTTACTAATTTAACTAAAACGATGCGACAATCCATGAGAATCACACCCATGGATGTTCTCCATTTCAGCGGTGAACATTCTGTAAACTTTTTCCCAGAAAGTCAACGTCGAATCGGCTACATTACTCATGATAGCATCTTGTGTGTGAAAAACAAAGGCTCTACAAATAGATAAATCCTCTTGTTGAGTGAATCTAACACCACGAACTCTGGGAGGAATTTTTGTAGATGATTTTACAGTCAAGAATGTGTAGAATGTGTGAATTTGGAGTTGAAATGAGGAGTATTTATAGAACTCAAAAACTATAGCCGTTATATCACAAGAGTTTTTAGCCGTCCAAATTCAGCAGTTGGCGCTTCTATGAAAAACGCGGCGCTTTCAGTAAAGATGTTGGCGCTTTAGTCAAGAACGCGCGCTAGAAAGACAAGCGCCAGTGGTGACGCCAAGCTCGCCCGCTCTTTCATCAAGCGCGCGCTACATCATCCAACTCAATGAACAAACCAACAAATTTGTTGGTTTGAACATCCATTTTTCATGTTTGTTGAGTCCATAGTGGGAGAAAAATGAACAAACTTGATGGTTTTTTCATTCCATAGGAACTGCTCTTAGTGGCAGATTACCTGTCGAGGGGTTGTTTCCACATCTTCAAGTCTTCAACACTAAGGGTACTCCGGTGCATTTCCCGCGCCATTGTTACACTGTGTCCATACAAGGAGTAGTAGCTAAATACAGTCAAATTTGCATATTTCCCATGAGTTTACGTAATGTTAACTGCTCACGGATCATATAAAAAATTAGATTTTGTGTCCGTGTTACGCATCGGGCGGATCCGAAAACTGCTTTGCGTCGCCTCGTCCCGATACATGTTTAAGATTTTTGATTATGCCCGTGCTATGCAACTGACATTTTTTTCTTTTAACCATATTTTTGATTTGGTGTCCCTCGGCTTCGCCTCTCCCCGATACATGTTTAAGATTTTTTATTATTCACGTGCTATGCATCTGGAATTTTTTCTTTTAACCATATTTTTGATTTGGTATCACTCGGCTTCGCCTCGCCCTGTTGCTTAGGATTTTTGATTTGGTATGGTTAATATTTTTCTAATCATGTCTCAACACCATAAGCAAATATTCAACTCCAATTCTTGTTTCTTGACTCAACAACATACACAAACCCTTATTGACATCTTAGCTGCAACTGCACACACACACTGCACCTGATTCTCAATCATTCATTCAATACTACAACTGGAATATTTCATCAACAACAAACCATAACAACTAAACAAGCAATCATCAGCTCATCTGCAACAGCACAACTCCTCTAGACCCCATGAGCTGCAACCACAATAGGCTTAACAGCTCCATCATGTCTAACTCAACCACCTAACTCACTTCAGTGATCACCATGAACTCTAACCCATCATCTATGTTGCAGCTTCATACCACCAACACTTCTTTGGCTACAACACCAACCCCACCTGTTCCATTTTGAACCAACATTCCTTCATCACCAAAAGTACCATGAGAATCACCACCAAATCAACTTCATATTAAAATCATAAACATATATCTACTTTCACTTCCCTGAGTTCCTTTTTCTTCTTGCACTTCTCTGCATAACTGCAATCATACATTCAACTGCATCACAGCCTACTAAAAGTTATCTACAACTCCAGTTTCAACACAAAAACCTACAACAAAAATAGATAATCCAAGACCAGCCCCTCTATCTGCTGGCTTGTAACATCAAATCCTTCAATTCAGACCAGCTTTGCACTTCACTTTGTTCACTGCAGCGCCAACTTCCGCTGCAACTTCACATACAGCCATTACTCACCAGAAATTGACCTATTCTGCACCTTCTCTGGTAGCAGCATCAACAACAACTTTCTCTTCTGCTTATCCATTCATAGCAGCTTCAGTAACACCAGCAACTGCCTCTGTAAATTACCATCACAACCATCTCTTCCTCCTTGAACTTCTTCCAGCACCACACTACCTCCAGTTGCTTCTAAGATTCAATCTCTTTAACCGGTGACAGTTAATATCTTCAACTGGTCAGGTTCTTGTATATATCAACTTCATTATCTCGGCATCACAAACCATTTTCTTCATATGCAGATACCATTTATAATGACAGCACCACCACTGCATACTACCACAACCATTGTGACCCTGAGCTCTACACAACTACAACCCACTGTGATTCTCATTTACGGCACCACCAACACCTGCTCTTCCTTCCATGTATCCTACACATACATCTAAACCAACACTTCCATCTGCCATTGCTTGCAACTGTAAGATTCCGGTCACCACCAATTCCTCCTGCACATTAATTCAAACCATGACTAAGAGTTGTACATAATCAAGACAGAACTGCAATTTCCTGACACAATTCAACGTCATCATGCTCTTCTATCATCTCCAACCCACCAGAAGATACTGTGAAATCCATAGACCAGGCACAAAAATATAGTTTGTGGTAAGAAATAAAATCAAATTCTAAAAGTTAACTATTGTATAGTGAAAAAACTTACAGTAATGCGAAACCAAACCAGAAAGTCCACAATCGAACCTCAGTTTCTCCTTGAAATTTCCTCAAACACATATGGCTCTGAATTTAAAACCCACAACTGGCTACGGGAAAAACGTAAACACCCATTAACATATGTTAGAGCATAGGTCGATTGAACCCACCAAGCGTTGGTATATCAAGTTTGGTTGTCATACTTTAGTGAATCAAAAATCATCTAAGAGTCGCTTGATTATGTACTAGAGTCAACTTCATATAGGTTATACTAGAAAGTCTAGGAATATGAGACATACAAGTATTACTCGAAGACCTGAAGAACGTGAAGAAGTAACGAACTACAACGACGACATCATCCTTCCTCTTGAGGTTAGTAATATTGACTTGAAGTGTTTCATTCCTAACGTATCTTTCGAGTCGTGATATATTGAAAACATAACTGCGAAGCTGTGAATGAATATTTTACTCTAGTAGTGAGACATGATCATATGATCATACTATTAAGGAATTAGACTACGAAGTATAAACTTCGTAGATATGACATCAACATAATCTTTTGAATGCTATTGTGATTATGTGTACGGGTAAAGGTGAAGATTTCATCCAAGGAAACAATGTTTAACATTTGTTTAAAGGAAGTACATTCATGAACTTGTTTTATGAATCGAAAGGGAAATCGTTAGGCTTATTGGTATTGTTATTCATTGCATATCTTTGGATTACCAATATGTGTGAGTTAGTAGAATCGATCATAACTTGTTATGCATCTTAGTATAACTAATCACAATGCCTGACTTATGATTTGGTATGACTAGTTTTGAGTAATTAGTGTAGCCATTCCTAAGTAATCACCTGAGATGGTATGATCGATATTTATAATTGGTGTAACCGATCCTAGTAATTGGTGTGACCGATCACAAAACAATTGTGTAGTCGATCCTTTTAATTGGTGTAACCAGTCCTGGTAATTAGTGTAACCGATCCTAGTGACTGGTGTGACCGATCACAAGAAATACCATGAGTATATGGTAATTGGTCCTGGTAATTTACGTAACCGATCCTGGTAACTGATGTAACCGGTCCTGATAACTTTTGTGACCGATCACAAGTGTTCCATATTAAAGGTATGACCGATCATGTGATTGGTAGAACCGATTGAACCCATGATTGTGATTCGATAATTTATCAATCACATAGTTGTCTTGGAATGCAGATGAACCAATTCTAAACTTGTTTGGAAGTGTGGTGTAATCGATTCCAAGATTGTAAATATGAAAGAGGATTTACAAATAAAATATGTCAACATACTTTGAACATGATCAATAACTCTTATCTTTTATTGTTCAAAGATATTCCTTAATTACTCAAGGAGATCTCGGTCCGAAATAAATTAAGAATTTTTTTATGAAGGTTGTTAGTTTTTCTTTAATTACCAGCAATTAAATGCATATCTCTAGAGAATAAAAATTAGTAATATGCATTTACCAATTGGAGATTTTCTATTGAGAGATTTCAGAAATATTGGACAAAGCATTTCCAGGAATTGTGAAAACCTATTTGGGGATTTAGTGCGTATCTTGAGAATACTTTCGGTTTTGGAAATTCCTTGGTGTCCAAACATCCTTGGTCCATGAATACCCAAGTTTTCATTTCTAGAAAACTATCCTAAGAGCTAGGAAAACTTCATCTTCTTGTTGTTTCGGGTGGAGCCGTCTATCCGGAGAGGAAAGTACCATAATTAGGCGAAATCTCTTACGACCGCTCGTTTAAAGTCTTTTGTGGGATAAAGAATCTCTACGAGTACCGTTGGTGGGAAACTAGATAATTGCAGTGTTATTAGTTTTCGATTTGATTTGATTGACTAACGTTGCTGAACTTTGATTGCACCTAGTTTGTTTATTCTTGAGAATCTTCTCTTCTGATATAAAATTCACTCAAACTATATCGAAGTGTCGACGGGATCTTTAGAACTGTTTGTAGATCTAAAGACATCTTGTGATAATTGATTAAAGATTTTTCGGTGGTTGTAGTAATAAAGGTTCGAACTCTAAGATTTGTGAAGGTGAAGGATTTTTAGATTTATAAAAATTATATACAAATATAGACAAATTGGTAGAGAGGTACTGGGACTAAAGATTCGGCCATTTTTCATTTTCAAGTGGTTCAGAAATTAATTCTAGGCAATTATAATTTAAAACAAAATGAAGATTAACTCTATTCTTTGCCAAAGTAGATTTTATAAAATATTACTTGTATTTCTTAAGCATGGCATATCAAAAATCCCTAGGACTAAGCATAAACCATCAAATGAAATCACAAATAATTAATTAAAATCTTAATTCAATTAAAATTGGTGCAAAAAGTAAATATAGAATTAAATAAAATTACCCCAAGTATGAAGTTTGGCCTCCTCCGTCGTCCCAGTGTTGGGGTTTATCTCATCATAGTAAAAATGCTCTCAAAATATTTCATTGATGCTCAAAAGTGTTTTACAATGAAGAGAAATACAAGAAATTGATGAAAAACAGAACTCTGCGACCCACAGAAGGCGTCTAGAATCAACGACAGAGATGAGTTTCTGTTGTCGTTGAAGAACTACGACCCACAACGGACAGTCGATGTTTCTGTTGATAAACGACTGCTTCTGCGAGTCCGTTCTTCGTGTTCTTCAGGCGTGTTAATGGCAGCAGCAGCAGGTAACTTCTCTGCAACTCCTCCTACGCCTCTCTGCTCGCCTCCAAACCTCCCCAAACTCTCGACAGCCTCTTCCAAATGACCGATACTTGTATTTATAGTGTTTTGGAGCAAGAAATCCGACCATTGATTGCGTATATTTTCTATTTAATTCGATTATTCTTTGCTGCCCATATTTAACAATAATTTCCATTTTTGGCTTCTACACACGTTAGATTTGATCCTGCACGCTCTAGTTAGCCTTCTCCACGTCTCAACACTCTTTCAACGCTAGTAGAACTCCTCCATGCACACAAGAACTTCAATTTTGCTCGTGTTACAGTACACGTGCTCTGTTTTGGGTGTGTGAATCATCACGAAGTTTCCAGCCAATTCCGATCGAATTCGATGCCCAAAATGTGTTCCTTCAGCTATATCACATCTTCCTACCAAGTTTGAGCCATTGAATCGCACCACAACACCTTCATTTTGTCGATTGAAATTCTGCCAGTTGATGAACCAATTTTCCCGCCAAAAAGTTTATTTGAATTTGAGAAGAAGGTGTCCTGGTGGTGCCCCTTAGTAATTAGGTTACTCCTTATCCAAAAGCGAGAGTCCGAATAACACTTGTCCTCCGGGTGACAAAATCAACTTTTCAAGCAGAATTTTCCAAAAATGTTTATTTCCAAAAAATACCTACAAATACATAAAATAACAAAATTAGTACAAAATCGAGTGCCAACAATATATAGTATTGAGATCAAATTAGACACAAAAATGTGTCTATCAAATACCCCCAAACTTATTATTTGCTAGTCCTCGAGCAAAATTTATTCTTGAAAAGTGACCGAGTTAATCTCGGGTGGGTTTATCAGAGGTGTACCCACAAAAACCAATACTCCATACCCTAGCTATCTACGCAGAACCTTGGAAAGCACTAAAGAACCTCCTTGGTTGGCATACTTATTAATTACAGGAGGAAGTACCCTGACGCGAAATTCCAATTGCTGTATACGAGTTTGCACTCAAGCATACTAAAATTCATATAAGTGACAGAGCTCTACTAAGATAGTTTCACGATGGACATCATACTCGGAGTCAGACTAATCACATGAAAAGATTAAGAAGATGGAAAAAGAAAAATGTAGATGGTTGAAAAGTGAACGGTGTTTCCCATATCTGTCTGAAGGCCTCTGCCAAGATGAACCTAACCTAAATGACTGAGATACCGGTCTGACTAATATTAACACACTGGCATATACAAGGGAACCAGTGGTCAATAACTTAAATCTAGATCAACAAACTGGCAAATACAAGGGAACCAGCAGTTGACTACACATAACAATAACCATTTTTTTTTTTTAACTTAACGGCATGAATAGATCTTTTGGATCCAAGCGCATGCTTCTTGTCAGCAGATTACACGATAGTTCCCACGGGTCCTGCATTCCACGCTTGCTTAGGCGACGGAAACAGGGAGAACACACGCATATTGCTATCCAAGTGTTAATACTTATTCCGATTGGTCTAACTGGTCCGGTCTTTTTTTTTTTTTTTTTTTTTTTGGGTAACTCAGTCACTCTATTTCACCCTAGCAAAGGTAACAACTTGAATCGTGTGCCCCACCAAATCACTTGAAATAAAAGAAAACTAAAAATAAAGTGAAAAGGACTCGACAAGATATGGCGAAACTATCATGTTATTTCTAACACCTGAGCTCTGTGCTTTTGAATAGACTCTATAGATGTTTCCATCTAGTCAGATTGGTTCCTCAACTCCTAAAACAAAAATGTTTCCATCCACTTAGATTGGTTAGTGCTATCCTTAATAGGCGTAAATTTCTAGGCTCTGGAGTTTATTTATTGCAACTAAAAAGTTTCTCCCATACCCCCAAACTTAAATCTAACATTGTCCTCAATGTTCTAAAGATGAAACTAAAAGCATGAACAAGGAGAAACTGTTACCACTTGAAGCAAAGAGATAAGGAAGGATATTACCGTGTCGCAAGAATATTGGGTTACCTCCCAAGAAGTGCTAAGTTTAAAGTCTTCAGCCAGACTTAGGAAAGGATTAGTCAACTCGAACCATAAAGTAACCGAAATAACTGTGGGTCTTCAAAACGAAAAAGAGCTGACCAAAGGAAACTACAAAACCCAAGAAAGTGAACAATAACATGCCCTTACTAGTTTCCTGATTAATATTCTAATTGGGTTCAGGTTCAGGTTCTATGAAAGGGTCTAAATAAAATATTTTCCTCGGATGCATTTCCTCATAGGTTGGATCCAAATTATTAGGTCCTAGAGTCTGGAAAAACTCAAATATGAACTTAGAATCACAAAATAACCTAAATAAGGATCCTCTAAGTCAATCAGTATGACTTACAAATTGACCACAGTGAGAGTAGTGGTCATTCTTAAGCAAATGTGTCGATTCTAATTTCCTAAAGCATTTAGGTCTAGTCTCACAACTTAATAGACACATTTGGAATATAAACGTTCCCACAGTTGGAAGAAAACTATTTGGTGGGAAAACAAAGTCAATCTGGGTATCATAGCCTGGGCAAACCACATCAACCAGAGGATGGGTTTCTAACGACTGAACTTTCATGGACATCATTAGGTCGGGAAAACGAGTATGAAGGTAATCTTGTAAAATGGTCGAGGCACGATATCAAGTCCTAAGTGTGGGACTTTCTGAGAGTTAAAGGTAAGGCACTAGGGAAGTGATAATCACCCCCAAACTTAGAGTTTTCAGTGTCTCTAGATAGACCTCTAATTATTTCTTGAATTTCCGTATCTTCAGAGTCCTTAAAATATTCAAGAGATTCTTCTAAGTTATTATCAGGTAGTGCATCTTTACTCATCTCTACGGGTCTATCTTCTTCTCTCAAGACTATTGTTTCTAAGTCGCTAGACTCTAAAACAGTATTTTCGAAATGAACCCGTTCCTCTAAACCACTATCGGCTTCGTAATCAAAAGGAAAACTACATCGTCTAAAACGGTGGTATCCCTAATCAAATCCTCGTCCTTTTGAATAGGTGAATAATCATAAAAATTATTTGGATTTGAACTAGAAATAATATCATTATAAAGCTCAATTGGATTAATAGATTCCTGATCACTATGCCTACATATTTCAGATTCTTCATTACTACTATCCTCATCATCATAATAGTACAAAGATGATTGAACCTTATCTAAATAAGTAGTGTCTTTTATTCTAACCTCGTCCTCTAGTTGGGCAAATACACTATTGATATCAAGGGTAGAATTGGAAACACTATTTTGGAAATTTAGATTATTTCGAGCAGCATTAGCTAACTGTTCATTTTCTGCCTCTAAACGTGCTTGAATTTCACTGAGCGTAACACTTATACTTTCACAAGTCTCATTGAATATCTTAGACCGTTGTGTACTCTCTTCTCTTGAACTAACTGCACGTTCATACTCCCTTCGAATTTGTTGGTAGGTTTCTTCTAGAGATTGAACAGGTTTAGAAATGTCATAATCAGGACTAGTTTTTAAGTAATTTTCCAAAAACGCATGACTAGTACTATAATATTCCTGATTTTCTTGCTCGTAAGACCAATTCGTGTGTGGATAGTAATTGGGCTCACTATGGTATGAACCATAACCTTGAAAAGGTTGGCGTTCCCAACTACTATTCCCACCATGGTCATAAAACTGATGATGTCCATATTCAAATTCAGGTCGATACTCATTGTATTGGCTTCTATCATACCAGTTCGACATTCTTAATTGCAAGGGAATTATACACAACCACAAACAAGGCCGACTCGACTCCACCAAAACAAACCTAAAGATTTCTAGCAAACAAAAAGCATGATGGATCCACTTAGATTGTTTCTATACCAGCTTCTATCTTTCGAAAGGGAATTCGTTGCAATTTGAGCAAACCCCTCTGGAATCAATCCGAGTCAAAGTAAGTTGAATTGAGGCGAGGGAAGCTCAGTGGAGCTTTGATACCCAAGGCCTCACCGCTATCACAAGGCGGCGCAGTCACGCATTCAACTCACAGAAACCATCATGAACTTTGGAGTGTGCTTAAAGAGCAACCAATATTTTTCGAACGAGTTTCCTATTAAGCTCGTTACCCTATCGGTCTCGTTCTATTCCAAATTTTAAGCTTGGGTTCGCGTTAGGTTTCGTTTTCCTAAGGCGGGCAAGAAGGGAACGGTGATGAAATCCGAACCCTTATCTTGTTTAGGCCAGGCCTTGCCCTTTACTAGGAAAATAAAGACAGTCCGGTTCGTCCTCAAACAATTATCACCTTAAGGCAGACAGTAACCCGCTTGCAGGAGATTCGTGGGTGTTTCGATTGGACTTACCTCCCGTACCAGACGGGCGATGAACCGTTGTCGTCGACTCGGGCCACGACTCCTATGCCGTGTGCGAACCCGAGGGGCCGAGACGATATAGTAATCGTCGTCCTTCCCTGCACACAGTTTATATAATATTTTTTTTTTATAATTTATAACCCTTCCGTAGGGTTTTAAAAAAATAAAGTCCAATTGTTTAAAGTCCAAAGTACAAAATAAATAAATAAATAAAAAATTACAGTTTTCCTCACACACTCTAAAAAAAATTAAAAATTAAATCCTAAAATTGTCCTTTTTTTTCTTGTCTTTTCGCTTTTCGCTTTAAGCTTTTTCCTCTCCAAGTCCTTAGTGCTCCACTTCGAACCTGTAAATCAAAGACAAAAAGACAAAGTAAAAAGGAACAAATAATAAAAAAATAAAATAAATAAACCTAAAAATTCTACCTAAGCACAAATCCGCGTCGGCGGCGCCATTTTGATTAAAGATTTTTCGGTGGTTGTAGTAATAAAGGTTCGAACTCTAAGATTTGTGAAGGTGAAGGATTTTTAGATTTATAAAAATTATATACAAATATAGACAAATTGGTATAGAGGTACTGGGACTAAAGATTCGGCCATTTTTCATTTTCAAGTGGTTCAGAAATTAATTCTAGGCAATTATAATCTAAAACAAAATGAAGATTAACTCTATTCTTTGCCAAAGTAGATTTTATAAAATATTACTTGTATTTCTTAAGCATGGCATATCAAAAATCCCTAGGACTAAGCATAAACCATCAAATGAAATCACAAATAATTAATTAAAATCTTAATTCAATTAAAATTGGTGCAAAAAGTAAATATAGAATTAAATAAAATTACCCCAAGTATGAAGTTTGGCCTCCTCCGTCGTCCCAGTGTTGGGGTTTATCTCATCATGGTAAAAATGCTCTCAAAATATTTCATTGATGCTCAAAAGTGTTTTACAATGAAGAGAAATACAAGAAATTGATGAAAAACAGAACTCTGCGACCCACAGAAGGCGTCCAGAATCAACGACAGAGCTGAGTTGCTGTTGTCGTTGAAGAACTACGACCCACACAGGACAGTCGATGTTGCTGTTGATAAACGACTGCTTCTGCGAGTCCGTTCTTCGTGTTCTTCAGGCGTGTTAATGGCAGCAGCAGCAGGTAACTTCTCTGCAACTCCTCCTACGCCTCTCTGCTCGCCTCCAAACCTCCCCAAACTCTCGACAGCCTCTTCCAAATGACCGATACTTGTATTTATAGTGTTTTGGAGCAAGAAATCCGACCATTGATTTCGTATATTTTCTATTTAATTCGATTATTCTTTGCTGCCCATATTTAACAATAATTTCCATTTTTGGCTTCTACACACGTTAGATTTGATCCTGCACGCTCTAGTTAGCCTTCTCCACGTCTCAACACTCTTTCAACGCTAGTAGAACTCCTCCATGCACACAAGAACTTCAATTTTGCTCGTGTTACAGTACACGTGCTCTGTTTTGGGTGTGTGAATCATCACGAAGTTTCCAGCCAATTCCGATCGAATTCGATGCCAAAAATGTGTTCCTTCAGCTATATCACATCTTCCTACCAATTTTGAGCCATTGAATCGCACCACAACACCTTCATTTTGTCGATTGAAATTCTGCCAGTTGATGAACCAATTTTCCCGCCAAAAAGTTTATTTGAATTTGAGAAGAAGGTGTCCTGGTGGTGCCCCTTAGTAATTAGGTTACCCCTTATCCAAAAGCGAGAGTCCGAATAACACTTGTCCTCCGGGTGACAAAATCAACTTTTCAAGCAGAATTTTCCAAAAATGTTTATTTCCAAAAAATACCTACAAATACATAAAATAACAAAATTAGTACAAAATCGAGTGCCAACAATATATAGTATTGAGATCAAATTAGACACAAAAATGTGTCTATCAATAATCCATTGTTAACAGACTCCGTTCTGTGCGTGATTGAGCACAAGAGATTCAAGTGGTGTTGTGCAGGTTTAATTGAAGATTAAAGAAGATTTGAAGACGAAGAAGATTTCTTATTGGTTTCTCATATCTTTGTATAGCACAAACCTTGATCGTCTGGGATCCAACTAATATCGGATTTATTCGATTAATTAGTTGCGTGAGATCGGCATCGCTTAATAGTTTCTTATTGGATTCTATATTGATTGATTACAAATATAAACTCTGATACTTTGGTAGTTGTTGGATAGATTTATCTAACCAGCAAAAGGAGTTTATTAGGTTAAACAGAAGAGCCTTTGCATATGACTTGAGATATCTTTATCTTGAAAGAATCAATAGAGTTGTTACCAAACAGATTTTTTGTTCCTTTACTGTTTGGAATACGATCCAAAGGAACTGTTCCAGTGCATGCACTTATTAAATGTCGAATGCGCATGGATACTGAAGAAACTAAGTGAACTAGGGTTAGTTTCTTGGTCTAAACTATACGAAGTTGGTGTAGATTTTGTATAGCGGCTTAATTCTGAGAGTATTCAATTCTGGACTAGGTCCCGAGGTTTTTCTGCATTTGCGGTTTCCTCGTTAACAAAATCTTGTTGTGTCATTTACTTTTCCTTTCTGCAATTATACAAACTTTAACTCCGTATTACTTGATAGTGATCCTATAAAGTTTAGTTAAGTCCGAACCTATTATCAAGTAATCACACTTTGATTGTTGTATGTCTCGATCTCGTATCCGTAGACGGTCACACAAAGTGTGAATACCGATTTGTCGTATTGTCTCGACTTTGTCCATAGACAATCACTTTCAGTAAGAGGACTTATAGGTGGATATTTTAAAGATTGTGGTGTATTTGGGTACCCTCGTCTTTTCAATTGGTATCAGAGCAGGCAAACACGAAAAGATCTAACAATCTGTGTTTGGTGCGATCCAACCTATAAGAATTGAATTTATGTCTGATTCAGTTAACGTCATGCAAGAGTATGAATACTCAAAAGTTGAAGATGTTGCCACTTCATTAATTCATGATTCAGGAGTTAGTATGTCAAGAGTACATCTGAGTCTATCTCTGATGGAAAAGAAGATGTTGATAAAGAGTTGGTAAAACTCCTAAATCCTATAAGATCTCTGTCTACAAGGATGCTAATATTAAAGACATAGTCAAATCTTCTTAAGAAAGAAATCAGGGAAAAAGACATTTGACTAAATATTCTATCCAAAGAAAATAGGGATCTCACTGTCAAAGTAGAAGCGCTTGGTAAATCTCTTACTCAAGATCAAGAGATTCATCCTATGACTCTGACTAATGATTCTGTTATAATTTCTTCTGATGAGGAAAATAAAAGTCCTTGCTCGACTTGTATAGATCGTGATAACAAGACTTGTTTGATCACATATGAAACAGATCATGATGATGGAGGGTTATTTAACTACATCAAGTCAGAAGAGAATGAAGAACCGTCTTCTACAACTACTTATGATCAAACGAAAAGGAGCATGAGGGAGTAAACAAAGTACTACAAACTAATATGAAATTCACATCAATATTGCATCATGAATTTGTAGAGATTAAGGCGGAGTTTGGTAATGTTTTTATTCCCAAAAGCACTTTCAAAACATATTTATAGTAATAATTTTACATTTTAGTGTTTGGTAAAGTCGTTGCAAAGTGCTTTTTATGCAAAGCACTCCTAAAGTTCTCCAACTTTTAAAAGTTAGGGTGGAGGAGCTTTTAAAAGCTTCAAAAGCATAAGTTGTGGTCCCACCCTAATTTAATATTTTATTTTTCTATTATATTCTTATTTTATTTTAAATGACAAGAATTATCCTTAAATTTGTATTTAATATTATTTTATAAACGACGAGAAACAAGAGCAAATATTAAGTATTTATTTGATTTTATTTTTTATTTTTGAAAATTATATCTATCACAAAAATTGGTTAAATTAATAACACTTTTTTCACAATAATAATAATAATTAATAAATTTAATATTATACATATTTTTTAATTAGTATTAATTTATTTAGAAAGTAAAGTAAAACCAATTTTTTTTAAATATCAACAGTCTCTAACAAGAAGTTGGTGGGTAACCTAGCAACAAGCTGGGCACCAACACTTTTGTGGATAGCTACACTTATCCTATGAAAAAGAAAACTACCTATTCTAGTATTAGCATCATGACTAGAAAGACAATTTTTCAGCCTCTTCAAAAATAAACTGTCGAGTCATCCCCATGTTTGCCAAGGGTGGTGAAGGCCAAGACACCAAAACCATAACCATGAACAGTGCACTTGTCAAGATACTTTTTACTTTTTCGTAGTATAGCATTAGAAATAGCGCGCCCGGGCATAAAAGCAGCGTTGCCTGTGAAAGGCGAAACTCCTGTGACATCAAAACACATATCTTGTCCTTTTTCCCAGTTGTAAACCAAGATATCAACAGGACGCAATGCAGAGTCATTATCAGACAAAAAACCTAGCGATACTTCTTTCCTAACTGAAACACCGTCCTTATAGAAAATATCCGCAAAGACATCTCTGACTAGGTCATGACGGAACTTGAGCCCGACATCACTAGCACAATGTAAAGCGTGGTCTCCGAAAGAATTCATACCACGGTTGCAACAAGGACAAAGACTGCCATTCTCAAATAGTGGTTATGAGAGGATATAAATGAATTGTCTGGTCCCCATATCTTGATTAATCCCACTAATGGGTATGGATAGTAAGTAGTCTTGGACATGCTTAGTTCTGTTGCACTATAACAACGTCGAATCTTGTTCGGTCAACTGAAAATTGATAGGAAAATCCTTCTTAATAACGTCGAAGTATGTGACTGTCAAGGTTTTCATAGGATGTGGGCAGTTTCGTCAACGTTAAAAGATAAAGCTAAGATATTACAAGCCTGCAGGCAGCCGTGAAGAGCACACTGATAGGTGTTTCTTGTTGCAGCAAAGATAGACATGTCAAGAATAACAATAAAAAGAATTTATTATTATATGCCCAATAGAATTAAATAAAATTTCAAAGGTATGTCTGTTTTTGTCATTTACTATAATAATAGTAGTTGAACCCGATATTTTACCAAACACAATTTGATTTCTTTTTTAACCAGCTTTAACTTTAATTTATATTTTATCAAACGCACAATTATTCTTTTACACATCACAACATAAGAATGCACAACAAAAAATAACTTTTACAAAATTCACAGCAATACCAAACTAAGCCTAAATCAATCATTTGGAATCAATTTACAATAACTTTAGTTAGAAAATAGTTTAAGATTGACTACACGTCTTGATTGGGTCTACCCAATTAATTGGGGATTTTTTTTCTGAAAAAGAGGCTAACCTCAGAACTTACATTGATAAAGCCGATTAAGGAAATCGGAAACCTTACATGATTTTTTCAAGATTACAGAATAGTCGTACAAATTGTTATATCTCCACCAATTCTTGCCAATTAAATCTATCTTACCAGTTCTAAAAACAGTTTCAAAAGACCTTCTCTCTCGCAGAAGAGAGGACCAAACAACTAGGGCCAAACTGATTTTGATAACAAAATCAGTATGTATCAGAGCACAAGGAAATTACTGGATCAAATCCAACCCAATGTTCTTCAGAACATGTATATAACATGAACCAGATTTTTTAGGTTTAGATTGCCTAATGCAATCAGGGTAACAAAAACCCAACTAGTAGTAACAGTAGCCAAATGGTAACCATAGTGTCTTGAGTAACAAGAGTATCCAAAGTGTCTTGAGTAAAAACGGTAATCTAAAACGGTCTTTACGAGTCTGGGTCGGTAAGAAACTGGTTGTCTCAGCATTGGAGATGTGATAACATTTGTAGTAGTCGAAGAGCTTGTTAGTGATCTTGAAGAGCTTGTTATTGTTGTCATGATTTCCATAATTTGGGTTGTTTGTATGCTTGCTCGTGGTGTAATAAACTTGATCCATATCTTCTTAACATCATCGGTGAGGCAAACATACATCAAAGCATAGACATCCCAAAATTTTACATCTAAAGGAAGAATCAGAGTATCTAGATAACAACGATTTAAATTTAGACATAAATTCCTTAATCTAATACTAACAGTAGAGATTACAAAACAATAATCAAGACCCACGAAATAAAGCAGCAAACCAGTCCAGAAAACATATCCAAATCTAAGAGAAAAGGGATTTGTTGAACATCTTAATACAACATTAAAATTAACACTAGGGAATAAATAACAGAGAAAAGAACTAAACCAGTGAACAAACCCGATTTTCTTCAGGTCACCGGCGGTGAAACATGTGTTGTGTCTTTGATGGAGATCAATTATGAAAAGTTCTATGTGTCTAAATCTCTTATACTTATCAGGGTAAGAAAATACAACCCAACACAGTCGATGTTTTACCACCCAAGCCTTGAAAAATCACCGGAAAGCTCACCGGCATTCCCAAAAAACGATTAGAATCAACTGAAATTTACATAGGTGAAAGGGGCAAAGGAGAACAAGGTCGGGTGATGATTGATCTGCTCAGATGTGCTCCAATGGAGCGTATATGAGCAGAGCGGCGTTCTCAGTTCTAGGTTTTCGTCGGAGCTACTCTGGGAAGAGAAAGAGTCTGGATTAAATAGTTCGATTTTTTATAAAAATACATCCATTTTGAAGTAAAATGAAAAGACTTTTCCCCTATTAATTTATGAATAATTCTAGTTAGTTTTGTTATTAGAGTTGGATTAAATAGTTCGATTTTTTATAGGATAAGAGAGATGAATATTGAAGGTTACAAGGAAAGATCTCTCTAGATCTCTTAAGAGAAAATCGGGAGTTTCGGATTAACCACACAATGCTACCACTGACTTTAGCCTTCGCTGTCATGATATCTGTAACAACATTTGCATCCTTTTTACAAAAATGCATGACCAAGTAAAAAGATTTTTGAAAGAGAATGAAACTCCTAGATAACATTATTTGTTGTCCAATTTATAGAATTTAATTAGTTTTCGATCGATGGCATTAGCCACATTTTTTATTATTACCTTGTACTTGGAAACGGGTGATTTATGTTTCATAACCCACTTGCCTCAAAATGCAGCAAGGGCTTCACCTAGTTCCTCATCTACTGTCTTCGAGCTTTTTCCATTTGTTCCTTCAAAGTTTCTGACAATATTTCAAGAGTACAAAGCACAGTTTGGTTAACTTAGCCTAGATAAAGAGTGATCGAGATTTGTCTAGGAAGAAGATAAATTTACGGCTGTGGTTTGTTCAACTTAATAATTATAAATATTTTATTAATTAGTGTCTCATTAATTGTTTATAATGAATAATTAATTAATATTTTATTATAAACATTCTCTTGATTAATTTCATAAATGCATATTTTTATTAATAATTAATTTTACTAAAAATCATAATATTACTAAATGGTGGTAGTGGAAGAAGTAATGAGTGGTAGAAACGGTGGCAGGTGTTTGTGAATGGTGGAGGCAGTAACATTACTGGTGGTGGAAGAAATAGTGGCTGGTTTTGATGGTGGTGGGTGTCGCTGAATAGTGGTGGACATAGTTTTGTGTCTTTACAAAACAGACAATTGTACGGTACGATTGGTAAGGAAAATAACCAAATATTCGATGATGGTACCAGATCATATAAGACAATATGATAATGACGGTTGGATCACCCAAATGGTATCCCTACTATATATGGTACCCGATTGAATAAATCATGTTTTTAAGTGTTAAAATAAAATTGATTACAATACAAAAGAGAATATGACAAAAAAAAATAATGGAATAAATTAATTGACGACTTAAGTTAACTTGTTCAGTCTAAATTTTATACACGACGTTTGTAATTAAAAATTAAAAGCACGCACAACTGCGGGGGTGGCAACGGTGGTTGTGGGGGAAAGAAGTGGTATCAAGTGATTTTGTGGTGGTGGCGACTGATGGTGAATAGTAATATATTATGTTAATTATGTGTTTCCAAAAATCGGTTTATATGATAAAGCAAAGAAGATATGGTCGATCGTCTTAGTGATAAAATAAATTCGGTTAAAATACATGACAATTATAAAAACACTGGAATTCCACGTTATAGAATCGCTGCAAACGAACGGTATGAGTCAAAATCAGTACACAATAAAATAACTTATTATTGAGTCGTATTGTTAAGGCACGGGTTATATCCTATCTAGGTGATCTTTTTTTTTCTGTTTCTTTGTTCTGTATTATAAAACAAAGTTGGCCTAAGTTAGTGAACATAAAGAACGATCTTGAGTTTCCCTCCAATTGATAAATTCATGGTTGTGGTCGATTCTATGAATACGCGCTTTAATTGAGAAATAACATATTGCGTATTCTCTTTTACCCATCTCAAAAGTTAAAAGCAAAGCGGAGAATTGATCGACTGCAATAATAAACCTACATTCCCATAAAACTGAACAATTGATTCTCTCACTCACATCCGGTAGGAGAAGTAGATTAAAAAACTTTAATTCCCCACTTGGGAGCAAACCTAAATCAGAAGTAAATTTGGAAAGGAGATATAGACTACAGAGACAAAAGAACTTAAATCCAAGAACATACTTCCACTGAACCTTCGTTCCTTAATGATTTGATATCATCCTCGAAATATTTGATACTTGTCTTAATTTATTAATTATTTTTGGTATCGTCCTCAAGATTTGTTTAGGGAGAATATAAATCAATGGTTTTTTACGTAAGTGTTTATAAGTGATTGTATAATTGAAAGTTAGACATTCATTTAACTGTCTTCACATGTGCTATGTACATCCTCATTGTGTCATTAATTTCTCATAAAAAATATTTTATGAATCCCTCATAATAAATGTCTTATTAATTATCATAATAAATATATACTCTCACCAAATAACTTCATTAATAATTACATCAATAGATATTAGGGATGGTCAGGGTGGTATTTGTGAGTGGTGGTGCATGGAACCGCTGGCGATAATGATGCTGGTGGAAAAGGTAGTGGTAATTTGTGCTTCGGATAGTGGTATTGCAGTTGGTCAATGTAGTAGTGTGCAATGTTTATTCAGTGTCGCTCTGACACAAGCAACCCTATATTATGGAAGTTGTGCTTAACTTTTATAGTGTTAAAATAATCTCAGTTATTATACAAAGAAAAAATAATAATAAAAAAGTATGGAGAATAATTGTGACTTTATATAGTAACAACAAATAAATGACACCAGACAAAATTGAGATAAGTTTTCTTACTTATTTTCGAAGCCGCGTTACGGCAGGGGTCAAGTTCTAGTCTTTTATATGATCCACAAGAGGTACCCAACATTTCAATACAAGCTTAGTATAACCCTTAGATTGTCTATTCGGAAGAGACAATGAAGATTCCCAGCCTGTTATATATTATTATAAAGAATAATTCAGCCGGTCTAGATTGTACTCTATCAAAAATGACCGGGCATCTTAATTTCCATATGTACCATGAGATATAACCAGTAATCCTTAGCCTTTTATGTATTGAGTTTGGTTTGACAAAATCTTTAACCAGTTATCCAAACCAACATTAGTTGCAGAAACATCTAAATTTTTATTCATTGAAACCAAACTCTCAGACTTATATCACATGATATAAACTGATGTTGCATATTCTCATCACAAAGATCATATAAAGTCCCTCTATAGTCAATGTTATTCACAAATCTAGTTAGTCTTTCTATGGTTAGAAGTTATTTTTATAGAAAATGGAGAATTTTAAGTGGAAGCTGCACATTCCAAAGTTTGTTCCATGTGAATTACTGCTAGGAGTGACATTACCCTGCAAAGACTAATAGAGCAATAAGTTATAAGCAAACTTAATAGAAAAAAACCACTACTTGAACTTGTTCATCTAATCTGATCTCCGCAAGCATTGGTATGCTAATTTTGAAAATCATTAACAACATCACTAGAAACAAAGCATTAAAAATGTTCATATTCCGTCTCTTGGTATCCTAATCATTAAGTTGACTTACATACCTCATACTACCTATCAAGCCACACAGTGTTGGCTTATTCACCAATTGCGAATTGGGCATAGCCAAGAAAGTAAGATACAACTATATGCAAGTTAGCGGAGCTTGCATGAGCCTAAAAGATAGTGTGGCATGAGCCTGATTGATGCACCCTTGACACGATCAAGACAAGTGCATGATCTCAGCAATGCCTTAGCTAAGTAAAGAGGGGAAATTAGGCCGCAGTGGCCTACATGCAAGTTCAAGGCATGTTATATGCCTAGAAAGGACCCATAGGCCAGAGATGCACATAAACATGCATCAGCCATAGCCTCAATGGATTTAATCCCTTTGCAGAACATGGGGTAAGTTGAGACGGTGTGGAATCTGAGTTAGCTGCATCATGATCCACAAGCATGTTTGCATGGGAAAATGGGCGCGCATTTGCCTTGTTGTAAGGCCCGGTTAGTAGCATAATAATGCCGCATCGGGGAAGCTATGGCATGCGCGCCCTGGCGTGCTAGGCGTAATTTTCCGGTCCTTCACATTTTCTTTTTGGCATTTCTTCAAATATCCCACTGACAAAGAAAAACAAATGAAATATGTAGGCAAAATTGGTTATCTACCACAAATTTGGTTTCAATCTGCTAAAATACGGATGTAATTATTGTTAACCTAAAAGAAGTTGCCTATGAGAAAGTTTATTTCATTACTTTAGATCGGTGGAGCGGTAAGTGATGAAATGTGTTGTTGTGTTGATGGGATTGGAAGGTGTTAAGAGGAAAATTTGTTGGAAGAATTGATTGTAATCAGTAGACTCAATCCAGCTCTATAATTTTACCCTGATTCATGTCAATTTATCTTCTAGATGTTCATTCTCTTCTTCATTCCAATTGATTGTAATCAGTAGACTCAATCCTGCTCTATATTTTTACCCCAATTTATGTCAGTTTCTCTTCCAGATCTTCATTCTCTTCTTCGTCATGAATCAATTGAAAAATAAAAATGGTAAAATTGAAAACCTAATCACAAAATTATATAAGAAATTGAAATTTTTAGGGACAAGTTTAAGTTGCTTGGGATCAAACTAATGGAATTTGTGGTTTAGTTCGTGTTGATTGGGTTCAGTTTTGTCGTCAGATTTGTTCAGAGAAAATAGAGAAGAGGGCGAAAGAAAGAATGAGTTGTGCGTCTAATATGTAATTTTCCCTCGAGTTTCAAAAATATACCACCAAATACGTAAAAATATTGAAAACACTTAGGGGCAATATAGTAACCTTCTGTGAACGGTCGAACTGTTGAAAAGTCCCCCTCATCTTTATTATAGTAAGAAGTAATAATAAAGAGACTCCTAAATACTTATCTTGTTAACCCATTCTCCTAAGATTAAAAATACTAGTGATAGATACTATGGTATGATTATGAGTTCTAGGACTAAAAGCAAGTCCAGATTTATCAAATTCAAGTGTTTCCCTATACATTTTAATAAAATTATAAAAATATAGTTCAAACTTCTTATATACTTGAGATGGATTAGCTTTAGTAGAAATTAATCAGTCATCCGTCAAAAAAAATAAATATGAGATACCATGAATAGTTTTTGAAACCTTTATACGATGAATAATCCATAATGATATCCATACATATTATAAATAGATAAGGAAACACGAAATCATGATGTCTCAGATCTCTAGAGGGTCTAAACTGCTCCCCCATAGATCCATTTAAAAATAAAAGCAGTAGTGCTAGTCACACATTATCATATGGGCTTACACCAATTAGAATGAAAACCAAGTTTAGTTAAACAATCAAGTAAGAACTTTCATTCAATATTATCAAACGCCTCAGACATATCTAACTTAACAATCATTGATTTTTTTTTTTTAGATGTATGCTTCTTCATGGTATCATCAAGCTCATGGGTCATAACTATGTTATCAGTCTTATGTGTAGAATGGACAAAATCTGCTTGGCAAGAAGATACAATCTTTTTAAAAAAAGGTTTGTGCCTATTAGCAGTTAGTATAGATATTATCTTATATGTTATATTGCAGAGACTAATAGATATAAAATTTGTCGCAGTCGTAACCGATTTAATTTAGGAATAATAAAAAGAAAGTTATGATTATTTTCTTCAAGCATATACCATGAAAAAGGTCCAACAATATCATTACTAAGAGCAAAGGATATGGGTAGTGTCACTCCTTCAAATGAAGGAGTGAACT
Organism: Papaver somniferum; assembly: GCF_003573695.1. NCBI lineage: Eukaryota > Viridiplantae > Streptophyta > Magnoliopsida > Ranunculales > Papaveraceae > Papaver > Papaver somniferum. Next base: position 122,460,205 of record NC_039366.1, read on the forward strand.
ATCAATTTGAGCAAATGGGTCACTTCCAACCCACTTTCACCCCCAACACGTTCATGCATTCGTTCGGTTGAACGAGTGGTTGGTAGTGTAACACTAGACGGGGGACAGTCCCCGTCTGGAAAAAGTAAGCTACACGGGGAACAGTCTCCCGTGTAAAAAAAAATTGGACGGGAGACTGTCCCCAATTTAATAGGTTTTTAAGATATAAACGGGAGACAATCTCCCGTTTAATAGGTTTTCTACTTCTTCAGAATTTCATCGCAACAGATGGAAAGAGGAAACGAGTTCATTTAGGTTGGGATTTTTTTTGCTTCTTTTCCCTGGTTATATCGTGAAGATTACTAGATTCTCTAGATTTTATCTCATTATGTTGTTATCAGTTAAATCTTTCCTCTGACTTCACTTCTTCAACTATTTGACTGGATTTTTCTCATTACAAATCGGGTGTTTACAAACACATCACAGGGGATGTAATGGGAGGGCATGTTGTAAAGTTGATTGGTTGAGGAGAACTACTGGAGACAGAGACAATTATTGGGTCTGCTACTGACTTCTACCAAATTCTTTCTTGTTTAATTAATGATGAAAGTATTGATAAATATTGGTAGGTGTTAGTAATAGTGGCGGAAATTTCATCTGATCAAGTTCTGGCGAATTACTTTTCTAGATGATCAGATGACGATCTGCTGGTGCCGATTTTTTTTTGGACGGGGGACTGTCCCCCTTCTGGTTTTAGTTTTTTTTACTTCACGGGAGGTTATCTCCCGTGTAGTGATTCTTTTTTCTTTTGCTCATAGTGGATTCACTCGTTCATTTGAGCGAGTCCTCCTTCATATGAAAGAGGTAGTCTCCAAATGAAGACTACTCATATCCCTTGCTCTAACAATGTGCCATATTTGGTGGTAGAAGCCCGGTATAAATCCATGAGGGCTTGGGTTACATCGTTTTATTTTGAAAACCAAAGATTTGATTTTATTATAAGATTGAATTTTGATCAGATTAACATTATCAGAATTAATATCACAAGCCTAAATGCAATAACAAAAACTTTCAATCGAAGCGTTATTGTTAGTTTTACTTATGGACGAAGAATGATGCTTAAGATTGACATCTATATCATTTCTATCAGTGACTGAAATTGAGCTTTTCGTATTATGAGTTTTGTCATAAACCCCTCAAATAATTCTCATCTCCTGCTCCTAGTTAGTAGTTAGCCGAATCATTCGCGAGTTTTTATATATTTATCGGGACAGAATTATATGGCCCATATGGGTTATGTCATAAACCCCTCAAATAATTCTCATCTCCTGCTCCTAGTTAGTAGTTCGCGAATTATTCGCGAATTTTTACATATTTATCGGGACAGAATTATATGACCCATAAATTCGTCATACTTATTTTTCGGATCCACCAACCAAACTCGACCCAATAAAACAATTCGCCCATTCCCTCTTTATTAGGAGAAAGAACAAAAATTTTGTATGGTGATATTCGATATCAAGACCTCCGCCTCCAGCTTCTTAGATAAGATAAGCACTTAACCACTGATCCAGTTGTCCGTTGGTTATTGAAATGTAATACATTTCATATACATAATAATTTAAATGTAAATAACGGGTATTCTCTACCAATGTAAGTTAAAATATTATCAAGAGGTCTTAGATAAACAGAGAAGCTCTCTCCTAATGTACAAACTAATCCTTCATGACAGTAAACTTCCTCTGTTGTACTGTTACTGGTGAAGCCGCCTATTCGGAGAGGAGAGTAACCTAATTAGGAGAAATATCTTGCGGCCGCTCAATTTAAAGACTTCTTTGGGATTGAGAAGCTCTACGAGTACCGTTGGTGGGAAACTAGATAATTGTGGTTTATCTTTTGTTTTCGATTGATTTGATTGACTAATGGTGGTTGAACTTTGATTGCACCTAGTTTGTTTATGCTTGAGAATCTTCTCTTCTAATATAAGATTCACTCAAACTAGTTCGAAGTTTCAACAAGGATCTTTAGACTGTTGTTAGTACTAAAGACGATCTTGTGATAATTCATTGTTAACAGACTCTGTTCTGTGTGTGATTGATCACAAGAGATTCAAGTAGTTGTGTGCAGGTGTTTATTGAAGATCTAAGAAGATTTGAAGACAAAGAAGAGATAGAAGATTTCTGACTTGGTTATATAAATATTTGGTGTGCACAATACTTGTTTTGGTAAAAATAGGATCTCACTATAATCAGTTTATCCTTGTGGTAGATTGGATAGAATAGTTGAGTAGATCGACATCAATACGGTTTCTTGGGATTAAAGGTATTGATTGCAAAATCTTATGATTACTTTGGGTAATTGAACCTAAGATAGATCTAAGGACCTGACGAAGGAGTTTATTTGAGATAAATAGAAGAGCCTTTATCCGACTCATATCACTTGGTTGAAGAGAGTTGATACCAAATAGATTTGTTGTTCCTTTACTGTTTGGAATACGAACCAAAGGAATTGTTCCAAGTACGTGACTTATTTATAAGTTGGAGGCGTGGGAATACATACGGAACTAGGTGAACTACAGGTTTAGTTGCTTGGTATCAACTACGAAGTTGGTTTATTTTGTATAGCGGCTTAATCCTGAGAGTATTCAATTCCGGACAAGGTCCCGAAGTTTTTCTGCATTTGCGGTTTTCCTCGTTAACAAAATCTTGCTGTGTCATTTACTTTATATTTCCACATTATAATTGTTTCATTATAATTAAAGTAAATTACACAAACGTTAATTCCTATTTACTTGATAAGCAATCCTATTGTGTTTGGTTAAGTCCGAACCTTTGTATCAAATAAACATACTTCGTTGTTGTATTGTCTCGATCTTGTATCCATAGACGATCACATGATGTGTGAACCGATTAGTTGTATTTTCTCGAATCAGTCCATAGACAATCACTTTCGGAGAAAGGACTTATATGAAGGAAAAGTTTTAGCTTGAGGTATATTTGGGTACCCTCGCCTTTTCAATTGGTATCAGAGCAGGCAAACACGAAAAGATCTAACAATCTGTGTTTGGTGCGATCCATCCGATAAGAATGAATATATTATGTGGTTCAGTTAACGTAATGACAGGATTTGAATACTTTAAAAGATCGTGGTGGAAAACACGTATGAAGTATATCTGTTGGGAATTATGCATATGTATGTCTTGAGTGAGTTACACGATCCTTTAACTATTATAGGATTGTACATCATTATGTTATGTAACAATGGTACAATAGCCTATGAGACAGTCTATATCTTGAAAATGCATAAGATTCTACTTAAAATTTTTATGAACTTGGCTATTGTGTTCTGACAAAATAAGGGATCTTAAATATATTTTGGATGATTTATCAAAGTATATACATGTACATTTTCAGATCAAGAACTGTGAATGATTCGCCTTCTAGGATGCGTTTTTGGAAAATATGTGATCCTTCAAGGAATGGGCTTTCAGTTAATAATTCTATTAACAATGGTTTGATTCATACACCTCACAACTGTTTTAATGAAGCAAGTGATCTTTTGAAACATTATAGGAATTATGATTCTGATGATATTTTTAACAAGTATCATATTTTGTTCAAAACTAGTTCTTTATACTCTAATAGAAAATTCTTGAATAAACTTCAAGTAATATTATCAAATTCTGATAATAAAAGAGTAAGCAGACGATTCAACCAATCAATCAAACAACTTAAGTTAATTATTTTCTTTTCTAATTGGAACATTAACATGATATATTGGGCTCTGCAAATCGGCAAATCGGCGACACTGAGTTAACTCAGTTTTTCAATTTCTTTTTCTTTGTATTTATCATCTAATGATTCTTTGAGTTTCTTTGCTACTTTAATCTCTTCTCAGTTCTATATTTGCTTATGATTTCACAAACGGTCTTTGTTCTAATGGGTTTTTAATCTTTTCTTTGCAGGGCCTCATCCATTGTTTATCATGGAAGGCATCCATTTTTGGACCTTATTTTTCATTCTCTTTGTTCAAGCTTTATTGCTTCAATCAAAAGCAGTATGCAAGTACCCCTCTAATGCAGTATTACAAACCATCAATTTTGAGATGGATTTCAACAGTATGTACCAGTATTTTTTCATGAATCATCTATATGATTTCAATGTTTCAGTGCTTCTTCATAAGGGTAAAGCTTCTCACTCAGCTCTACCGATCCGAGTTTTCTCTCACTTTCTCTTTGAGCCAAGAAAATTACTAATTTTGAATTGACGTGATTGGCGGCATTACAGTTTCTCAGCGAGTCTTCAACAGAAATTTGTTCCCTCCACCAACGCTATTTTTGGTATTCAATTAGCTGTCAATGAAAATCTTATGAGTCATCAACCAATATTATTATTCTTCAATGACAAATACTCTCTGTCAGTCTACATAATTATACACTTATCTAAAATAAAAGATTCTGTTTATCTCCCTCAAACCATATATATCTCTTATGCCACTGATTCCAGTCCATACACCCAAGAAAAGTGGATCTTCTACTTGTCTTTTTTTCAGAAAGTACTTGTGAACATTTTTATCAAAAAACAATGGATTCTTCTTCCAGAAACCCTGTCTCTACTATCACAAACCAACTCCAAAACTCCAATATTCGTGATATTTCATCTATGAGGCTTGGGAAAGCAGTTGGATCAGTGAAGGCATTATCTGTTGCAACAGAAGAGAGAGGTTTTACTCTTATTGGAAAACTTTTTACTGAGGATACCATGGAAACAGACGATGTTAGTCAAGAAATGAAACCACTCTGGAAGCCATATAAGTTTAGAGAGATGCGTGCTTTATACAGAAACATATTCTTGTTTAAGTTCGATTCAAAAGAAAGAATGTATGCAGTTCTTAAGAAGTCACCCTGGAATGTCTGTAAAGCTCATCTTAATCTCCTTGCTTACGATGACTCTATCCCACTAGGTGAATGGAATTTCTCCCATCAGGAATGGACAATTCAGTTCAAAAATCTTCTTCTCGAACATTATTCAATTCAAGTGATAGATGAAGCCCTGGTTGAGTTGGGTCCAAAAATTTGGACTAAGCCGGAAAATTGGAGACCTACTTATGGTAGCATGATATCAGCAAGAGTAAAAGTTGACCTTAGCAAACCACTTTTTAGAGGTGGCTAGTGGAATACAAGAGCTGGGGGGTAACATGGGTGCGTTATCATTGGGAGTGTCAACCGCACAATCTTTACCCTCAATGCTGGACAGTTGCTCACAACAAAGATGATGTGCTAACACGGCGCATGATCTGAAGCTAAGAAGATATACAAATGAGGAATACATTAACTATGTTCATGAGTTAGCCAGAGAGTATGGTGTAGACATTTGTGAAGATTTGGATTTGTTGATTCAAAGGATCTGTGAATCAAGCAAGAAAAAACTAGTTGAACAAGAGGATTGTCATGAAGATTCTAGAAGACCCAAGAGATCAAGAAGCACTGAAGAAGATGATTTAGGTGACCAAGAAATTACTGAGAACCAACCTGATGATATGATTTTTTATTTGTTGTAGTAATAAGATTCAAACTCTAAGACTTGTGAAGATTAAATTTAAAGATTTAATGAAAATAATAAAGTGAGGGTTACTGGGACTAGGATTCCACCAAATTCATATCATAAGGCTCAATTATTCATTCTCAACGATTATCGCTCAATAAAAATAAAATATATGAATTCTGATTTTGCCAAGGTAGATTCTCAAAATATTAGTTATAAATCGTAAGTATGGGACATCAAACATTTAAGCAAGCATGACCCATCAAATAAAATAATAACTAACTAATTCAAATCATAAATCAATTTAAAATAAGTGCAAAAGTCATATAGAGAATAAAATAATTTTACCCATTTATGTAATTCGGCTTCCTCCGTCGTCCCAGTGATGGGGTTTAGCTTCTCATGATGAAAACACACTCAAAATTCATTTTTATTGCTCAAATGGTGTTTACAAAGAAGAGAAAAGGAGAAAATCAAATTAAACCGGGAATTTGCAACGTTTATAGTCGTTGCAAACCCACTATTACAAAGAATAACTGTAAACTGTCGCAGGATGATAGTCTTATCTCTTAAGCATAAACGACAGTATTTTACGGCTGTCTTTGTGAGTCTGTTCTTCGTGTTCTTCACTATTTTTCTTCTGCTGCTGCAGATTTCTCTGCAGCAATTTTCTCGACTCTGTAGCCTCCCCAATCACTCGATCCCCAGGTATGCTTTCACAACTGCCTTTTATACTCCACATCATATAAATCTTCTCGGTTTAATGCAAAATACCCTTTCTTCAATTCATTATTCTCCACTGCCATTACACGGGATTTATTTCCCTGTTTATCTTCTTCTCGTGACTGCAAAAGTCCACACACGTCTCTTGGTTGAGCTAAAATCAATCCATCCACACGCCATCTTCCAATCACATCAAAGAAGAATCTGAGAAATATCTTTCTCTGTTTCCGCGTGTGTGCAGCAATATCATGCCTGTATGAGCTGTCAAAAATCTTCCCAAACGTAATAGATATGATCTCTGTAAGAATATCTTCTTTTACAGCTTACAAATCTTCCATAATTAATGCCAGAAATTCAAACAGAATATTCGATAATTTTCTTTCTCTGTTTCATGCTTCCACGTATCTGAGTTGGCAAAAATATTTTATCAATCAATAGAATATAATCCAGACAATTGTATCTTCTCCCATGAAAACATATCTTCCAAAATAAGTGAAAGAAAACCCAAAATCTTCCAGCGCCTTGTTCGTCGAGATAAAGAAGGAAATTTGCTATTTTTCTGAATCTTAATGGATTACCAGTCATGTTTGGATGAAACAGGCCCTAACCAATCGTCTACCATGTAAAACACCGATTAAACCCCTCTCCAATTCTTCCCTGAAAACTTCGCAAGTGGAGAAGATGTTTTCCCGCCAAAACTGCTTCAAGCCGATGAAGAAGAAGGTGCCCCTTAACCAAATGAGGGTCCGAATAGCAAATGCCCTTCGGGTGTGCAAAAACAACTTTTCGAGCAACTTTCTCCATAAGAGCTTATTTCCTTGAAAAGACTTAAAACAAGTTTATTAGTGATAAAATGAGTCATAGCTAATGTAGTTATGGGTGAATATGTGTCGCACTTTCGTGCTCATCACAACCCTTGCAGATTACTGAAACACAAAAGAACTATGAGCAAAATACTGGTAGAATCCCTTCTACTATTGAATTTGATGGTATGAAATATGATTTGGTTGATGAAAGAGTTGAAAATATTAAGGAGTACTCCCATGCTATGGATGAGGTTGCTGCTGCTTCAACTCTGGTATTTCCTACATTCACTCTTTTTCAAAGTTTTATTTCCTTCCATATTAAGTCTTCTTTCATTTTTATTTTGTTTGAAAGTAATACTGATAGTTTAAATTCTTTTTGCACTATGAAAGTCCTAAGCTGGAATTGTCAGGGTTTTCTTGGTAGAGATACTATAGACCATCTACAGCTTCTTAATCATGTTCATTCCCCAGACATCATTTTCCTGTGTGAAACCAAGATAAATGATAACATAATTCTAAATCTCACTAATTTCTTAAACATGCCAAATAAGGTTTGTGTTCCCTCTATAGGTACTGCTGGTGATTCTCCTATGGAAAGATGGCTTTCAAGTTAATATCATTGATAAAATTGATAAAATGATACATGTTAATGTTATGAATGACCCTAGTTAAGGATTTTGGTTCTTGTCTTGTGTTTAGGAACAGTGGTCACTCATACATGAAATGAGTAAAACTATAGATATCCCTTGGATAGTTATAGGTGATTTAAACATTACTATCAGTCCTAGTGATAGAAACACTCATTTTTCTCAAACATGTTCCTCTGAGATTGTAGAGCTTATTAAAGATGTTGATCTTTCTGATTTATGGTTTTTTGGTAACCTTTTTACCTGGACCAGTAATAAACATGACACTGGTCATATTAAATCTAGAATAGATAGAGGTTTAGTAAATAGTAATTGGTTTACTTCCTACCCTGATTCTATCATTACCCATTTGCCTCAAAATGGGTCTGACCATGCTCCAATTCTCTTAGAACTTTGTAAACTTAACAAAGTTTTGGGTAGAAACTGGAAGTTTTTTGAGCACTAGTTATCTCAAGACAGTTGCTCTGAGGAAATTAAGAATGCTTGGTCTTCTAGTTTTACAGGTTCTAATGCTTTTTTTTTCTCAAATAAACTGTCAAACACAAGACATGTTCAGTCTCATTGGAGTAAAGGCATCTTCAACAATATAACTAATACTATCAATCATCTCCAACTGGATATCTCTAATCTACAAGCTGGTGATATAAATGGTTCCAATACAGAAGTTATGGTTAAGTTAGAGCAAGAAATCATAAAACTAAATGACATACAAGCAAGCTCCAACAAACTAGAGACCATTTTTATAATGATATGGATTTGAATTATAAGTACTTCCACATTAGAATGAATCGAAGAAAATCAAGGAACAGAATTGACTCTTTGCTGGCTCAAGATGGCACTTGGTCCAATGATAGGGAATCTCTTTCAGCTCTTCTTAAGAATCACTTTCAAGCCATTATATCTTCTTCTTATCCTGTGGATAACAGTCTATTTCTTCAATATATACCAAGATGTATCACTGATGAGGATAATATTCAGTTAGAATCCATTCCCACTAATGAGGAAATTCATCAAGCTTTGATGACGATGGATCCATGGACTTCACCGGGTCCAGATGGCTTTCCACCAGGGTTTTATCAGATACAGTGGCAGATTGTGAAGAATGACGTTTGCAAGCTAGTAAAATCTTTCTTTCATTCAGGTTTTCTCCTCAAGCAGTTGAATAAAACCAGAATTTTTGTAATTCCCAAAGTGCAAGTAGCTCAAAAGTCGGAGGACTTCATACCAATTGATTTGTGTAATACAATCTACAAAGTAATTTCAAAGATCATAGCTCTGGGATGAAAAAGCATATATCTACAATTATTTCTCCCATGCAATCTGCCTACGTACCAGGTAGATTAATTTCAGAGAATATATGTTTAGTGCAGGAAATTGTGCAAGCCATGAAGAGAAAGGAAGGCAGAAGTGATCATCTTGCTCTCAATATGGATATGTCTAAAGCCTTCGATAGGCTTTAATGGAGTTCTTTACTAGATATTCTCAAGAAATTTGGCTTCTCAGATAAATTCATACAGTTAATCTCGCAGTGCATCTCTACAACTGATATTGAAATTATGCTCAATGGATCTCCAACTTCAAGCTTCAAACAAACTCGTGGTATTCGTCAAGGCGACCTATTGTCGCTATACTTATTCACACTCGCCATGGAATCCTTTTCAAGATATTTGACACACTGTGAGCGTTCCGGACAATTAACTGGTATGAAAATCTCTCGTTCTGCATCAAAAATAAATCATCTACTCTTCGCAGATGATTGTTTATTATTCTGCAAGGCCAATGAGACATAGGTGAACAAGCTCCTTGTTGTAATTGCTCAGTTCTCTCAATGTTCAGGACAACTAATCAACTTCTCTAAATCTGCAGTCTACTTCAGTTCCAATATTGATCCAGATACCTGTCAAGATATAAGTGGCATTCTCCAAGTTAGATACTTAAGTCTCTCAGATGAAAAGTACTTAGGGTTTCCGTATTTTGTGGGTAGAAATAAAAGAATTCCGTTCGCTTCTCTCTCATATAAGATGAATCATAGACTTGTTAAATGGAGTAGCAGTAACATCTCAGAAGCAGGTAGATATGTAATGGTTAAGAATGTTACTAGTGCCATACCCATTCACCATATGGCGAGTTTCAAACTTCCTGATTCCACCATTAACAAGATGAATTCTTCACAACATAAATACTAGAGGAAAAAAGACTCTTGCAGGGGTAATCATGTCATCTCTTGTAAAAGAAGTCAAAAACCCAAGGAAGAAGGCGGGTTAGGGTTTAGAGATTTACAAATCTTCAACAGAGCTCTTTTATCAAAATCAGCTTGGAAAATCTGTTCATATTCAGACTCGATGATGACCAGGTCTCTACAGGCAAAGTATTACCCATATAATAACTTGTTTAACTTGAAAAACAAGTCAAATACCACTTGGTCTTGGCGCAGCATCAGTTCGGAGTTATCTTTTGTTCTAAAACATAGTTGTTGGTGCGTTGGAAATGGAAAAAAGATTCTTCTTTGGAAGCACAGATGGATTGAAGAACTCTCGGGCCCTCCGACTCCAAAACAAGGTTGCTCTTCTCAGCAGAACTTCAAGTACATGCACCAACTTTTTAATGCAGATTCTTTGTCCTAGAATTTAAATACTCAGCGGGATTATTTTGAGGATGTAGTGATAAACCATATCATTAAAATCACGATTCACTCTAATCAAGAAGACAGGTTGATTTGGATGTTAGAAAGAACTGGATCTTTCTCTATGAAATATTCTTATCGGAAGATGCTAGAAGATCAAAAGGAAACTAGCACTGTCAGTCCCAGAATGGTGAAGATCTACTAACCCTGTGAAAACTTCCACTTCTGCCAAGAATTAGACACTTTCTATGGAAGGCAACATCTGATCTTCTTTCGACAAGAAATATTCTAAGTACAAAGATACCAGGTGTAATAGATATTTGTCCATTATGCGACTCTTCTCAAGAAACTTCAGCTCATGTGTTTGCGAGACTGCAATCTTCCCCGAATGGTCTGGTTTGATTTATCTGGTTGGTGTACAAGTAGCACAATGAGCTTCTCAGAATGGGCTTGTTCCTGGTTTGATGATTTTCATGAAAAAAGGATCTCTTCAGAGGAACTGTGTAAAAGAGCCATCACTGCCTGGTGCTTATGGTCAGATAGATGTGACAAGGTCTTCAACAATACAGTCCCACAACCAGAAAAGACTATCAAAAAATGCAGAAGTTATATTGAATATCATCTCTTCAACTGTAACAAATCTGTGTCTCACAGTCCTAGAGTCTGTCGTAGTAATCTTCATTTGAATCCTCCCCCATATGGTTCTGTTACTATTAACTGTGATGGTTCATATTCAAATAATTCAGGAGGAATAGGACTACTAATTCGTAATTGTGCAGGTTGGCAACAAGCAGCAAAATGCATCCATTTAACAGATGTGTAAAGTGCGGAGCAGGCTGAATGCATGGGTTTCTGGGAGGTTGTGAAATAGACGCAGACGTTGAAGTTAAGAAAAGTACAATTTGAGCTTGACGCAAAAACAGTGGTAGAAGCTGTGGTTAAGAATTTTCCTATAGATTGGCGTCTTCTTAATATGATTAAAGACATTCAAAGTTTTTTCAGTAGTAATATCTCTTGGAAATGTAATTACATTCCAAAAGAGAAGAATAAAACTGCGGACATTTTGTCCAAGATGGCTAGAGTTGAAGGCTTAAGTTACTCTTGGTCTAGTTCTATTCCTATAGAGATCCAATCTCAACTTGTAAAGGATAGAACACACTTATGTAACTGATTCTTCATTAATCCATTATTTCTTGCTTCAGAAAAAAAAAAGTAAGCAGACTTTTGGACAAAAACTTGGAATCAATCTGAAACAAAGATCCAGACCATGAAAAATCGGTTTTCCAAAAGAAAGACCTAGATACAAAATCGGAGTTGTTTCCCCACAAGCCTCGGTTTCTAATTTTGTTAGTATTTCCTAAAACTAGTTATTTCCGAGGACTACTAATTCGTAATTGTGCAGGTTGGCAACAAGCAGCAAAATGCATCCATTTAACAGATGTGTAAAGTGCGGAGCAGGCTGAATGCATGGGTTTGTGGGAGGCTGTGAACTGGACGCAGACGTTGAAGTTAAGAAAAGTACAATTTGAGCTTGACGCAAAAACAGTGGTAGAAGTTGTGGTTAAGAATTCTCCTATAGATTGGCGTCTTCTTAATATGATTAAAGGCATTCAAAGTTTTTTCAGTGGTAATATCTCTTGGAAATGTAATTACATTCCAAAAGAGAAGAATAAAACTGCGGACATTTTGTCCAAGATGGCTAGAGTTGAAGGCTTAAGTTACTCTTGGTCTAGTTCTATTCCTATAGAGATCCAATCTCAACTTGTAAAGGATAGAACACACTTATGTAACTGATTCTTCATTAATCCATTATTTCTTGCTTCAGAAAAAAAAAAAAAGTAAGCAGACTTTTGGACAAAAACTTGGAATAAATCCGAAACAAAGATCCAGTCCATGAAAAACCGGTTTTCCAAAAGAAAGACCTAGATACAAAATCGGAGTTGTTTCCCCACAAGCCTCGGTTTCTGATTTTGTTAGTATTTCCTAAAACTAGTTATTTCCGGCCTTTCATTTCAAGTCTTCTTATAAAAGATAATCTCTTGCTATGTGTTCGAACATATTGGGGAAGAGTGATCAAAACCGTAAGTAGGGTCTTTCATATTTTCGCAAGTATGAGAAAAAGGAAATCAAGAACCAAATCCGCTAATAATCGGGTCAGGATTGAAGATATTGATAAAATCAGATTTCCTAACAGTATTGATAACAAGCATGAATTTGCACGTTTCGTTGACATCTCTTGCTTTAGAAAGTACGAAACACTCAAGGGAATGGATTTTACGACTGAAAATAAGTTTGATCATGATGTCCAAAATAAGGATTATGTGAAGTTTGTTCAAGATCGGAACTGGGAAATCTTTTCGATCTTGAAGAATATTCACCTGATATGGTAAGAGTATTCTATGCCAATATTCACAATGTTGATCACAAAAAACTCAGCTTTGTGACTCTTGTTGGTCGAGGAATCTATTATATTGATCGTAAGACAATTTCTAATGCTATTAAATACAATGAGGAACGTAATCACTTGATTACTGGAGTTGAAATTGAACACGATACCATTTGAACATGTCTCATTAGAAAGAAGGCTAGCTGGGAGAATGATAGATTACCAACAAGAGATATACTCTTCCATCTGAGGATTTTCGGCAAACTTGTTTTAGCCACCATTTTTGCAAGTACAAGAGACAAGTCAGTTTGGGACAAGATGTTTGCAGAATTCGTCTATTTTTTGTTAAAAGAAGATTCTCAAATAGATCTTTGTGGAATCATTGTCAACCAAATGATTAAGATATCAGATTCTATCTCTTCCGCTGGCATCAAGAGATATCTCGGTTTTCCTTGTATTATTACCAAAGTCTGTGAATCTGTTGCAGGAGACGACTTTGTTGATATGAAAAGCATTAGTGCTGTAACTGATAATACTATAAGTCAAATGATGGGAGGACGATCCTCCAAGAAAGTGGTCAAAAGAATTTCACCAAAATCTTTCAAGAAGTCTCTAGGTATTCATCTTGAAAAGATTGGTAAGCAACTTGACTGTTTTCAAAAACAGATAGCATTTACTGCAAGAAAAGATCTAGAAACCCATAAAGGGATTCTAAGCTTCGAATCTGAGTTTTAGAACCGTGAAGCTGAAATTGAAGAAAATCGTCCAAAGACTCTTTGTGAGCAAGTCATTGAAGATTGAATTGTCTTCAAGAATTGAGCTAGAAAAATAGACTGCAATTTTGATTTCTTTCATTGATTGTATTGAGTCTATTATGAATAAAAACTATTATGAATAAAGTTATTTTATTTATAATTTTTCTTGTGATAGTTTTTGTTTTGCATAGCATGTGCTTGAATGCTTTATTTATTGCTATGTATGTTTATGAGATGTTTGATTTCGGGTTTATTACCTTGATATTCGATCCATAATATGTTGTGAACCCTTATGGTTTGGGTGACTTTTTGATTTAGCGGGATTAAGTTCTAACCCATGTTGGTAGGCTTTATCAAAGGATCATGAGGGGTTCTGATAGAAACAATATGTGAAAAAGGCACAATATGTTGGATCGGTTTTGGTTTAGCATAAAAGCATATGTGTTTCGTAGGTTTTCAACTTTTGCTTGCAATAGTTAAAAACAGATTTTCAACCTTTCTCTGGTAAAGGTTGGTTGTTGTTATTCTTTTGTTTTGCATAAGGATGACAACATAATGGTATTTCGATATCAATTCTCCCTGGAAGAAGAATATGCGATCATACTGGAGAAGTTGGATGCGAAATTGAGGTAACAATCTTGTTAGTTAATTGTTTTCCTGTTTAAGAAAAGCCTAATGTTATTGCTTATATCTTTTTGCTTTTGCTTAACAAAATTTCAGTACAATTGATATTTTTATTCCATTATGTGTATGGATGTGTGTGTGATTCAATTGGTTCCGGTTAAGAAAAACTCTTGTTATCTTACTTTGTTGTGTGGTATCAATTTTTTAGGCTTGCAAAATTTACGGTGCAATTGCAGTGCTTTAATGTTTATGTTGTTTCAATTGCTTCCGATTGAGGTGAATAATTATGCAAGTTGATTTGTTTTGGTTTGTATGAATTATTTATGGCTTGACAAAAGAATATGTTTACAGGATGAGTTGTTTAGTCCAATTCGATTCCGGATAAGAGAAACTAAGTTAATTCTGATCTTAGTTAGACTTATCAAAGTGGAGGTTTCGGTTATTCAAGTCTAATCGAATGCCTTAACAAGAAATACTAGTTAACTAACCTAGTATTTGGCTTGTTTAAAATATAAAGGTCTAAGTTATATGGATAATTAGAACCTGAGAAAAATAGAGTTATCTTTATTTTGGTCTTATCAAATGAAGCGATTGTATTTGTACAATCGGTTTAGCAAAGGAACTAATATGCTTAGTTGATTTTTGGTTTGCTAAACTATTTGGGAAAATTGCTTCGGACAATTATTTCCATGATAACATATTAAAACGTAATTACTTTGTAGTTTCGGTTTTGATATTGGTTATGAAAAATGATGTGTGGAACCCTCGTGCTTGACTCAACAGGTTGCAAGTCTATTTTGAGATTTATAAGATCCTTTTCGTGTTGTCCTTTATTTTTTCATTTCTTTGTCATTTTGTGACAAAAAGGGGGAGAAATATATGGAGTAAAAAATTGATGATGGTGTCAATTTATATTGATTGGTGTCACTGGGGAAGAAGGACATTGGTGCTTGAACGTTTATCTAACGAAATAGGAAAATCATAGACTAAGGGGGAGTAACATATCATATTATTTGGTATAAGAAAGACGTGAGGATTGAAAATCTGCTTATCTCACCTTTAGGGGGAGTATTAGCTTTGTTATTATAATGCAGCTGCTGCATTTTTAAGGATTGAATGAATGCAGGTTATGTGTTATTGAATTCGGGAATCAAGCGTATGTATAATGAATTATTGTAATTTGTTTATCCATATGATTGTAAGAGTTTTGTCACTAAAATTGACGAAGGGGGAGATTGTTAAGCATAGCTTGGTTGAACCCACCAAGCATTGGTATGTCAAGTTTGGTTGTCATATTTTAGTGAACCAAAACTCATTTAAGAGTCGCTTGATTAAATGTACTAGAGTCAACTTCGTATAGGTTAGCTTGAAAGTATTAGGATATGAGACATTACAAGTATTGCGAAGACTTTAAGAAGTGAAGAAGTAAGGAGCTACAACCACAACATCATCCTTCCACGTGAGGTATCTTTCAAGTCGTGCATATTGAAAACAAAACTGCGAAGCATGAACACTCTAGATAGACATAGTATTAAGGAATACAATACGAAGTTTATTGCTTAACCATTAAACTTTGTAGATAAGACATCGACATAATCGTTTGAATGCTATTTTGATTATGTATGGGTATGAGGTGAGGATTTAATCCTAGGAAACAATGTTTTTACATGTGTTTTAAGGAAGTAAGTTCATGAAATTTGTTTGTGAATCGAAAAGGAAATTGCCAAGCGTTATTGGGATTGTTCTTCATTGCATATCTTATGAACGACCAATATGTGTGGTTAGTATTACCGATCATGACTCGTTTGTGTTCTTGGTAAAACTATTCACATGAGGCCTGACTTTTATATTGGTATGACTTTTATTAGTGAAACCGATCTTAAGTAATCACCTGATGGTATGATCGAGTTTGTGTAGTTTGTAAGACCTAACACTGGGTAAAGGGGAACCGATCCTAGTAAGAGGTGCAACACATCACAAAGGGGAATCAATACTTGTATGGGGTGCAACAAGGTTTATAGCAGAAAGGGGAACAGATGCTATGGACATGTGCAACACATATGAGTTAGATACCATATATATGTGGGGAACCGATCCTAGTACCTAGTCAACACATATGAGTTAGAGGTTCTAGTTTGGATTTCCATTTATTAGTGTCTAACAGCGGTGTGGAGTCTAACAAGGCATTGACTTCACAAATAACATTATCCTCATCAAAATCATACCCAAAATGAGCTAAGAAAACCTCTAATGGATCTCCCAAGTGGCTCTTGCAAATATCTTGCGAGTGCATACTTTCTTTTCGCCCGCACTTCAGACTATAGTACCTAAAAAAAATCAAACAAAC
Source organism: Papaver somniferum (assembly GCF_003573695.1). Lineage (NCBI taxonomy): Eukaryota > Viridiplantae > Streptophyta > Magnoliopsida > Ranunculales > Papaveraceae > Papaver > Papaver somniferum. The sequence continues at coordinate 122,476,638 of NC_039366.1, forward strand.
TGCATAAAAAGAACTAAAAGAACAATAAAAATAAATTATTTACAAAAATAAGCTATATACAATGATATCAACTAGCGAGTATTTTGCTACCACTCCCCGACAGCGGCGCCAAAAACTTGGTAGGTTCGGAAACCTACAATAAAATACTGCAAGTGCATAGTGTCTCACTAGTAGAACAATGGCAAGTACAGGTCGTTCCCACGAGGAGTGTGAAAATACTACTTCTAACTAATACCAAGACCAAATAATCAAATAGATAATTTTTAATGAGTTTTCAGAAATTTGAAACAAAATGAAACAATAAATAATTTTAACGAAAAACAGAATGATAGAAGGTTGTTAGGATTTTCGGTTTCCACCAATTAATTATGCAAACTCTACTAATCTTTAAAAATCTATTCCATGTTTCTCCGCTCTAGTTTTCTTCGCTTCATGAGTAGTGATTCTAAAGCATTACCTATCTATCCTTGCATACCACGTCTAGGGATTTAACCGAAGCACGAAATATCAATTCAAAAGCATAAATAATCAAGAAAATCACATGAACAATAAAATACCAAGCTATATGAAGAAAAACTAATAGTCATTTAAATCATTATTGAGCATATAAATGTAGAGTTTACACAATTAAATTGGTTTCTACCCAAACCCTAACATAACTCTAGCTAGACATGGCTTTCTCAAAAACCATAAACATATTAAAATCAAACTTTAGCTAAAGAAAAACGAAGAATCGAAAACAAAACTCCAAAATCCTTCTCCTATGTTTCTCTTCCAGCTCTGTGGACGGGCGCCCCCTAGTATATTTTGAAACAACATATCAATATAGCTCACAAATGAATTCACGTTTTTCTTCTTCGTCGCCACATCACCTCCCAATAGAAGTCTGCCACATGTCATGAAAATATAAATTCACCCAATGATGTTGTGCCGTGTGTCATAATATGACGAGACATTGTAAAGTATCACCGAATCTCCACTTTCCATAGTATATGAATTTCATTTAGAAAGCATAATATTTTCTTGCATGTGCTGGGTCCCACCTTAACTGTATTTGCAAAATGACGTCAGTTGGCTTCAAATATTCCTTCAGATTCTTTATATAAATATAGCAAGAAAACTTATGTAAGGACAAGATATATTAATCTTTCCTTTTTCTTCATTTGCACGTGGTCATGGAGGTGATATTCTTCCATTCTTATGCTAACAATAATAAAGTCACTCTTGACCAATCTTAGGTGGCATTAGTGTGCTGACATCGACTCGCTTCACCATTAAGTCTCACATTTTGATGTTTATTCGCTGGATGATTGAATTCACTTGTACTTTCTGCAAAAGCACTAAAATAGTGTCATTAGTCAAAATATTGAGTCCTAGCTAATATAAATATGGGTATAAAATGTAGCACTTTCGTGCTTATCAAGTCTTCTCTTGATCCTCTGGTGCAATAACAATCTGATTGTAGGCTGAATAACTGTCTAAAAAGAAATAATGTGAATGTCCCGCTAACCTCTCTAACATCTGATCAATGAAAGGCAAAGGAAAGTGATCCTTTCGGGTTGCGGCATTAAGCTTTCTGTAGTCTATGCACACTCTCCATACTGTTTGAACTCTTGTAGGAACGAGTTCATCATCTTGATTTCTAAGAACAGTGACACCTGCTTTCTTAGGTACCACTTGGACCGGACTAACCCATTTGCTGTCAGAAATTGGGTAAATCACCCCCACACTTAGCAATTTGAGGATCTCTTTTTTCACGACCTCCATCATTGGGGGGTTAAGCCTACGCTGAGCATCACGTACAGTCTTAAAATCATCTTCCATTAGGATTCTATGCATGCACATGGATGGACTAGTGCCTTTAGTATCAGCAATTGTCCAACCAATAGCCGTTTTATGCTCTTTCAGAACCCTAAGTAGACGTTCTTCTTGTATTGGGGTGAGGTCCTTTGCAATAATCACCGGAAGTTCTTCTTTATCACCCAAGTACGCGTACTTTAGGTGGTATAGAAGCGGCTTCAATTCTAGTTTCGGTGCCTGCACAATAGAAGGTAAAGGAACCTTATTAGTTATGGGTAAATAAATATAAGAAATATTACCCGTTTTTGCTTCTTATAGTGGTTAAAGCACCACAAATATCCATCATTTGTTTGTCTAATTCAACGTCCAGGTTCGTCTGTCCGTGAACGTCCAAAGAAAAGTTATTCCGTAGGACAACTCCAAGTTCATCTTTGAAAAAGTGGGGGTACAACAACCACACCCAATATTTCGCTTATCAATCTGTATGGAAAAACTCCAATATACTTTCTAGAGAATCAACTAGACAGTCAGACTCAATCTAGATAAAAAGTATATCAAAGAGTTTATATCTCAATCTCTCGATTTGATCTTTACTCAAGCAAATAGAAATCTGCGAGTCTTTGTCAAAGAGAGATAACTTGGTTGGTACCAAAGACCAATATCCAAGTGTCAATCAATTTAAATCAACAACCAAAAGGTCGGATATTCTAATTGATTGAACAATGCACAACCTGTGATATTTCAATTATAGAACAAAACATAATGCGGAAAAGAAATAACACGGACACCAAAATTTTGTTAACGAGGAAACCGCAAATGCAGAAAAACCCCGGGACCTAGTCCAGATTGAACACACATTGTATTAAGCCGCTATAGACACTAGCCTACTCCAAACTAACTTCGCTCTGGACTGTAGTTGAACCCTAATCAATCTCACACTGATCCAAGGTACAGTTATGCTTCTACGTCTCTGACCCCAGCAGGATGCTACGTACTTGATTCCCTTAGCTGATCTCACCCAAAACTAAGAGTTGCTACGACCCAAAGTCGAAGACTTTAATAAACAAATCTGTATCACACAGAAAAGTCTTCGGTAATAGATAAATCCGTCTCCCATTAATATACCTACGAGTTTTGTTCCGTCTTTTGATAAATCAAGGTGAACAGGAACCAATTGATAAACCGTACTTATATTCCCGAAGAACAGCCTAGTATTATCAATCACCTCACAATAATCCTAATCGACGCAGCAAAAAAAAGATATTGCGGAATCACAAACGATGAGACGAAGTGTTTGTGATTACTTTTATATCTTTCCTATCGGAGATATAAATCTCAAGACAATTATTACAATTGTACTCGTACGATAGAAGATGCAAGATCAGATCACACAACTACAAAAAAAGTAGTATCGGTCTGGCTTCACAATCCCAATGAAGTCTTTAAGTCGTTAACATGGTTTAGAAGAAGAAAACAAAGGTTAAAGGAGAATCGACTCTAGCTTATGCAACTAGTATCACATGTAAGGTGTGGGGATTAAGTTTCCCAGTTGCTAGAGTTCTTATTTATATAGTCTTTCAAATCAGGGTTTGCAATCAATGTTAGCTTGGTAACCAAGCATTCAATATTCACCGTTAGATGAAAACCTGATTAGATTCAAGCTAATATTTCTCAACCGTTGGATCGAAACCTTAGCTTGTTACACACAGATGAAATGTCTAATTTTGGGTTTATGTAACCGTTCCCAAACATTAACATTTGTTGGTTCAACAATAGTTAACCAAAAGGTTAGCCATATGATCACTTTCATATCCACCATATTCTTCTTCACCATAACTAGTCCAAATGACTCAAATGAACTAGTTAGAGAGTTGTTCAATTGCTTAGATCTTATGTAACTACACAAGACACAATCGAAGCAAAAACGGTTTGATTCACTCGAATGGGTTCATGAACTTTATAGCCACCATTTGCAAAAGCATTCCTTAGTTTATATAAACATGAGTTCAAGAACAACCGATTTTAGATATAACCTACTCAAGTTCGCGGACTGGGTTCGCGGAATTAAGCTCACGGAAGGAGTTCACAAACTCCAGCGGAAATTCTCGGGTCGAGAACTTCCGCCAGTTCGCGGACTTGGCTCACGCCACATTCCGTTTCTCTTGATCAACAAAGTTCGCAAACTTTGGTTCAAGGAATAAGGACTTATGCATATATGTATTTCCACAACAATGCTTATATCCCACAATGGTTATGTAATCTAAACTCTCATATAAATCATTGAAATATTCTCAGAGGACGTTATATAGCCGTTATTCACAAACCATTTTTCGTCAGAGCAATTTACAAAGTGATTGAAACATAACATGACATTCGTCACTAGGTAAAGATGAATTTGGCTAAAGCGAAATCTTACCAACACATATTTCGAGAAATAGATAGGCGAGTTAAACTCGGCTCGAAATAGCAAATGTGTATAATGAAAGTCTATATATCAAAACGACTTTTGTCTCAAGAATAGGAGATAGAGTGAATAGACTTTTGAGTGACAGATAAGTTCAAGTCTCCACATACCTTTTAGTCGATGAAGTTCCACCAGTTCCTTGAGTAGTACTTCGTCTTGTATGATGATTTCCATGGAGTCTTGAGCTCAACTACACTTTATATCCTAGTCCGAGACCTTTAGCTATAATAGGCTAGTAATCAAGACTTATAGTTTTGATCACTAACATTGACAAACATGCTTGAGATAGCAACGCATGCGAGTTCGACCGAGCAATGCTCTAACAATCTCCCCCTTTGTCAATTTTAGTGATAAAACTATTAATACATATGAAATATAAAAAATAAATAAATAAACTTTTGTAGCTCCTATTCCACATGCCTAATCTTCAACATTACTCGAAATCTTCGTCACTTCCAAGTACTCCAATGATCCCAAAGGTTGTAAGTTTAGCATCATCGTTGTTGAAAATACGTAGTTGTAACAACAAGAAAACAATAGTTCTCAATCATTGCTATACAGTGTCATAGTATCATTACACAACGTCAAAGTTCAATTTCTATCACAACTTCAACAACAATACTATGGTGATATGTATCACTTCCCCTTAGTCAATACTCCATCTCACATGGAAACCACTCCCCCTTACATAATGATCCGAAAACCATATGTATTTGTAGTGTGAACTACATATTAATTCTCCCCCTTTTTGTCAATAAAATTGGCAAAGGTACAAGAACGGGATCCTAATGAAATTTCCGAAAGAGACATTTCTTGAACAAAAGAAAGCAAAAGTATATCATCTTATTTAGATGGAATCATAAAGTCGAAGCTAAATGCAATCATCAAGGAGTTTGAAGATACAAGATAACCCCTATAATATTCCACAGCCGCATTCCCCACAAAGATTTGGCAATTAAGCGCAAGTTCAAAAGAACTCTCCCCCATAAAATGTCATTCCCGAAAGAACAACAAGAGCAACCTTAATTTCGAAAGAAAAGAAGGATTTATTTGGACATAACAAATCACATACAAGTATGAATTTGAATCCAAAATATTCAATTAAACTAACCACAAGAGAACCCATGATTAATTTAATCGAAAAATGCTTAATATAAGTGAACTTATGGAGACTCAAAATATACAATTAGATTAATCACACGAGAACCCATAATTAATCTAATCGAAATACACAACCAAACTAATCACAAAAGTAATCAATTTAATTGGTCATGCTCGACATAAGAAAACTTACGGAGCAACAACTAAATAACCAAACAAGATGATCAATTTAGTTGAAAATGCTCGGCATAAAGTACCTCACGGAACAACAACATAGCTAATCATAAAAATAATCAACTTGGTCGTTCAATGCTGAACATAAGACAATTTACGGAGCCTCACAGTAATACATAAAATATGGATCAGGGAAGATCAATACTGCGGAATACACAAGGATTCATTCTATTTTCCATCATTATTCGCATAACGACATTCTATAGACATAATCCTTGCAAACAAAAGATTTTAACCTATCTTCCATCAATAATTGACATAATAGGATTAACTTTTGTATTTGTCAAAAGTATATTCATTCTTTTAACAATACATGCATATCGACATATGAAAGACTTTGCTTTTGACAAGGTATGGGACAATCATAGTTCACGGACGTAAACACTCATATCCCATAATATTGCAATATATAAAACTATAAAGATTAATACTGCAAAAATCATCTTCCAAATAAATTTAGAATTTAAACCAATAAATCTAAAAACAAGAAGATGAAAATGTTGGACATAGCTATGTGAAATCACAATAATGGCTATTCCAAACTCTAGTTATTCTTCTAAACAAAACAAGAAGAAATAGAATTCTCATCCGAAGACTTACTAGTCATTGTAGATCTTTCTCAGAGCCTTTACTGAGAATTGCTTCTCATTATTGAAAAACCCATTGATTATGGGATCGTTCAATTCCTCCAAATCTTCCGAAATATCAGTTAACTCACTAAATTCTCTTTTTAGTTCACCCAAGGTGTTCTTTGAAAGAGACAACATTTGTTCATAGTGCGCTATGTCTTCTAAAGACGAAACAATTTGAGATTTTAAATTGTTTCTTTTGTTGATGAAATCTTTCACCAAACCTCTGAAGTTATTATCAAGCTGATAAAAAGAAAAGAGGCAGTTAGAGGAATAACCTTCTTCACACTTTGTAGTCTTCACTTTCTTTACCCTTGAGGAAGAGATTCCTTTACACAGATACACATTAATTGCTTCGAATGCATATCTGCTTGTGGTTCCTCTAGTTACAGGAGCCATGAAACTGTATCTTTTTAGGGGGGAAAAAGGAAGTCTACAAAAGTATTAAATAGACTTGTGAAATGTCTAAACCCTAGAAGAATAAGTCTTCCATAGTTTAAAGATTCAATATCTATATTGTTAGGAGAATTTTTCTTTAACAAAAATAAATACACTACTTGAGTCACAAAGACGCAAAACCCCATTTTCTCAAGTTAAAGATGAGGACGCGAACGTCTTTGGAATTAAACAGAGACGTTGTGATCCAGACGCTCCCCTTGTTTACCAAGGTTTGTTGTATAAACAGATATCCTACCTCTTCTGATTCTGGAAGCATTGGTTTTATGAGACCTATGTTGATTATCCAGATTCATCTTTTGCATGTTCTTTTGCAGTCTGGAAATTCTTTTGTTGTTCCTCTTGAACCTCCAGCACGTGCTTTGAACATGATTCGCATTTCCACAAAACGAATAAATCAAGGAACCTTTGTCTTGTTGAAGTGCCTTCCATTTATCACAACCGTCAACCTTTATTTTTTCATGAATAGAAACAATGGGGTTGACAATACCTGCAGTCTTGCTTTTAAATCCTAAACCATTTGTGTTTCCAAAGGATTTCTGACCAAATAACATTGCTGAGATTTTGTCAGAACTTCCAGATAATCTTTGTAGATCATCCTTGAGAGTATTAGTCTCTTTTTCCTTTAGAGCAATGGTTCTGGTGAGTTTATCATTAAGACAGTCTATCTCAAGATCTTTCACCTGGATTAATGATTTTAGTTTCTTCACTGAAGCTTTTAATTGAAGATTTTCTTGAAGAACCTCTCTATTCAAGAAATCAAAAATCTCTGTGTCAGACTCAATTTCTGAATCAGACCTTGAGTAAGTGGATGTTTCTGCTGCAAGAGCCGTGGGTTCATCACATCCATCAGACGCATTCAAAACGTTGACACTTAAAGATTTTTCTTTCACAGAATCATTAGCAGCAAGAGCTAACAGAAGATGTTTGTCACATCTAATGCTTCTTTTTACAAAATCCTTGATCCTTTCTGTTATCAATGGTTTATCGAATCAATCTCCATTTGAAAAACCGTGGGTCTAATAACACCACCCAATATTTCGCTTAGAAATATGTATGGACTAACTCCGAAATACTTTGCTAGAGAATCAACTAGACAGTCAGACTCAATCTAGATAAAAGTATCTCAAGGAGTTAATATCTCTCTCTTGATTTGATCTGTACTCAAGCTAAAAAATAATAGCTAGTCTTTATCAAATACAAGGAATACTTGAATGGTACCAAAGACCAATGTCCAAGGATCAATCAATATCAATCAACAACCAAAGGTTGGATTTCCAATTGATGATCACGAACGCACAACCTTTATTATTTCAATTATATAAAATATAATGCGGAAAAGAAATAACACAGACACCAGAAATTTTGTTAACGAGGAAACCGCAAATGCAGAAAAACCCCGGGACCTAGTCCAGATTGAATACACACTGTATTAAGCCGCTACGGATACTAGTCTACTGCAAACTAACTTCGGACTGGACTATAGTTGAACCCCAATCAGTCTCCTACCGATCCAAGGAACAGTTGTACTCCTACTCCTCTGATCCCAGCGTGATACTGCGCACTTGATTCCCTTAGCTGATCTCACCCACAACCAAGAGTTGTTGCAACCCAAACTCACAGACTTGATAATAAACAGAACTGTCTCACACAGAAAAGTCTATAAAAGGATAAATCTGTCTCCCACAGATAAACCCTAGGTTTTGTTCCGTCTTTTGATATAAAATCAAGGTGAACAAGAACCAATTGATAATCCGGTCTTATATTCCCGAAGAACAGCCTAGATTAATCAATCACCTCTCTGCAATCCTTCCTGACTACACAAGCGGATTATCAAGGAATCACAAACAGTGAGACGAAGATGTTTGTGACTTCTTTATCTTGCCTATCAGAGAACTCTCACGATCTCAAGCCAATCAATCGATTGTACTCGTACGATAGAAGATGCAAGATCATATCACACAACTACGATAAAGTAGTATCGGTCTGGCTTCACAATCCCAATAAAGTCTTTAAGTCGTTAACCTGATTTTAGAGAAGAAAATCAAAGGTAATGGAGATCGACTCTAGCGGGCGCACTAGTAGCACACAGACGTGTGGGGATTAGTTTTGCACAATGCTAGATGTCTCCTTTATATAGCCTTCAAATCAGGGTTTTTCCTTAGGTACAAAGAAATCCTTATTCACCGTTAGATGAAAACCTGATTTAGATTCAAGCTAATTTTTCTCAACCGTTAGATCGAAAACTTAGCTTGTCACACACACTTGGTTAGACGTTTACTGGGTTCGTGAAAACCATGCCCAAACGTGTACGTGTATGTTGGTTCAACATAGTAACCCAAAAGGTTAACCATATGAGCATTTCATATTAACCTTGTTCTTCTTCACCATAACTAGTTCAATTAACTCAAATGAACTAGTTACAGAGTTGTTCAATTTCTATGAGATCTTATGTAACTACACAAGACACAATTGAAAAAGATGATTCGATTCGAGTGAATCGGCTCATAAACATTATATCCACAGTTCGCATAAAGCATTCCTTAGTAATTTAATGTTTCATATTCAGAGCACATCTTTAGATCATAACCTCTTAAGTTCACAAACAATATCGCGGACTTAAGTTAATCGGTTGAGTTTTCCAAACTCAGCAGAAATTCTCGGAAAGAGAACTTCCGCCAGTTCGCGGACTTAGCACACAAACGAGTTTTGGAAAATCCAGCAGAAATTCTCGGTCGAGAACTTCCGACAGTTCGCGGACTGGGTTCGCGGACTTGGCAAGCCAATTCCCCAATCCTCCCGATTTCTCTTGATCAACAAAGTTCGAAAACTTCGGTTCAAGGAATACATGGTTATGTAATCTAAACTCTCATTTCAATTATTGAGACATTCTCAGAGGACGCTATGTAGCCGTTATTCACAGACCGATTCACGTCAGAGCAATTCCCAAAGTGATTGAAACTTTTCATGACTTTCGTCACTAGGTGAAGATAAACTTGATCAAAGTGAAACGCTTTACCAAAACACGATTTCGAGATAAAAGATAAGCAATAAATGCTCAGCTCGAAATGTCAAATGTGTATGCTCTAGTCTATATAGCATACGACTTTTGTCTCATAAGAAGTAGGAGATAGAAGAGATAGACTTTTGAGTGATAGATAATTTCAAGTATCCACATACCTTTTTGTTGATGAAGTTCCACGGTTCCTTGTATAGATCTTCTTCGTTGTATGATGAATCGCCATGAAGTCCTTGAGCTCAACTATACTTTTCTATCCTAGTCCGAGACTTAGCTATGTAGGCTAGAAATCAAGACTTATAGTTTTGGTCACTAACATTGACAAACATGCTTGAGATATCAACGCATGCGAGGTTGACCGAGCTATGCTCTAAAAATCTCCCCCTTTGTCAATTTTAGTGACAAAACTATTATTACATATGGAATACAAAAAAGATAAGCTTTAGTGGCTCATATTCCATAGTCTAATCTTCAACGTTCCTTGAAATATTCGTCCTTCCAAGTACTCCAATGATCCCAAAGGTTGTAAGTTTAGCACCATCGTTGTTGAAGATATGTAGCTATAACAATGACAGAAATCGAGATTCTCGATCATTATTATACAGTGTCATAGTATTATTATATAACATCAAAGTCCAATTATATCACGACTTTAACAATAATACTACGGTGATATGTATCACTCCCCCTTAGTCAATACTCCATCTCGATCATGGAAACCACTCCCCCTTACACAATGATCCGAAAACCATATGTATTTGTAGTGTGAACTACAATATTTCTCCCCCTTTTTGTCGATAAAATTGGCAAAGGTGCAAGAATGGGATCATAATGAAATTTCCACAAGAGACATTTCATGACCAAAAGAAAAATACATACCAACTTAATTTAGATGCAATCTAATAGCCGAAGCTAACAGCATTCATCAAGGAGTTTTAAGATACAAGATAACCCCTATAAAATTCCACAGCCGCACTACCCGCAAGATATTACCATTAAACACAAGTGCAAAAGAACTCTCCCCCATTTGATGTCATTCCCGAGAGAACAACAAGAGCGACCTTAATTTCGAAATAAAAGAAGGATTTTTTATTGGAACCAAAAACCATAGGAATGATTTTCTATATCCAAAGCTCAACCAAATTAACCACAAGGAAACCCATGATTAATTCAATTGGAATACGCAACTAAATCAAACCACAAACGTGATCAATTTAATTGAAATTACTCAACATAAGTAAACTCACGGAGCTACGACTAAGTCAATCACACGGAGATGACTAACTTAACCATTCAAATACTCAACATAAGGAAAACCTTATGGAATATACGACTACATTAACCAATAGAACATGATAGTGTAGCCTTTCATATACTCAACACAAGAACTTGTGGAATATATGAAAACTCAACTAGATTAATTACAAGAGAACCAATAATTAATCTAATTGGAATACAAACAACCAAACTAATCACTGAAGTAATCAATTTAATTATTTTGGGCTCAACATAAGAGAACTTATGGAACCCCGACTAAGTTCATCATAGAATATGATAACCTTAACCGTACATGTACTCGACATAAGAAAGACAACTTATGGAGTACTAACTAAATAACCAAACTAGTTGATTAATTTAGTTCCTAATGATCGACATATAACATCTTATGGAACAACCAACAAAGCCAAGGTAAATCGACTTAGTTGTAAGGTGCTCAACATAAGACACACAATGGAGCCTTCACGGTAAAACATAATAAAATGGATCAATGAAGATCAATACCGTGGATAACATACAAGGATTTATTCTATTTTCCATCATAACGATATAATAGACTTTATCCTTGTCAAACAAAAGATATCATCCTATTTTCCATCGAATATATGACTGCATAGGCATAACTTTTGTATATGTCAAAAGTCCATTCGTCCTTTCATCAATACGAATACCGATTCATGAACGACTTTACTTTTGACTGCAATATGGGACCTTCAAGTTCACGGATGCAAACAATACATATCCCATAAACAATTGCAATATCACAAAATCATAAAGATTAATACTGCAATAAACATCATCCTCCAAATATTTTTAGAATTTAAAACCAATAAACCTATAAAATAACATAAGAAGATGAAAACAAAAATAGCTATGTGTAGTCACAATCATCGCTATTCAAAGCACTAGTTATTCTTCCAACTAATCCAAAAAGAAGACATACTAGGCAAATAAGAAGATGCATTACTCATCACCTTCATCATCGGACAATTTCCAAGTAGCTTGAATTGAATCCAACTCTTCCTTGAGCTCGGGACACTTGGTTCCAATTAACGACACGTGATCTTTTAAGCACTTTACTCTTGCATTTACCTTTCACACACCCTTATAAACTTTTTAAATAAGCCTCAAGGTGGTAGGGTCTTCAACATCAAGAGAAGTACCTCTTTGTCGCTTGCGAACATTTTCCCTTATACGCCGAAAAGTACATGGACGAACAAGTTTGGGAACCCCAAGAGAATTCCAAAAAAATCAAGTCCACGATCACGGCAAATTTGGCTAATCAAACAAGGATAGCCTAACATCTTGATGTGAGAAGTCATCGTCATCATTTGAAAGATGATAAAGCCACAAATATCAAGATCTGTATTGTCGGATGCAAGGAATAAGACCAATTCCGCAAACTCATAACTCCACCAAGAATTCTCAATTGTGGAGAGACAAAGGTTAGAGATACCGAGTTTTCCAAACGCCATTAAAGCAATACTAATATCATTAGTAGGAAACTTTCCTTGACTCCAAACAACCTTCTTTCCACAAAGTCCAATAGAGATATCATCAATACTAAGATCAATAGAGAAGCTGGTCTAGAAACAATCTAAGTGGATCCATCATGATTTTTGTTTGCTAAAAATCAGTAGGTTTGTTGTGGTGAAGTCATCCTTGTTTGTGTTTGCATAGAACTTCCCTTCCTTTTAGGATTTTTCTTTTTCTTTTGTTTTTCTAGTGTATGCCCGAGGTCATTAGAGAACGGGCTTGGAAAAGAAACACTCTAGGTCGTTTGATTAGTGATAAACCTAGTAGTTCTTCTTGTGAAGGCGGGGAGCTCGAAGACTCTTCTTTTGGGAGCCCCGTTTTTGGAAACTTCAGTTTTGAGAATCTGTCTCTTCATGAGGAAAGTACCCCTAGTACTTCAGCTGTGCCAGCGATGGCAACTTTGAAAGATTACATGTTCCCAACTAGGACCAACCGAGCTTCGTGCATCAAATTGCCAGCCAATACGGCTAATTTCGATATAAAACCTAGTATTATTCAGATGATCCCTATATTCTTAGGAAAATATGATGAGAACACTTATTTTCATATTAGGGACTTTGAGGAAATTTGTGGGATAGTTAGAATAAAAGACCTTACTGATGAAGTTTTGAAACTTAAGATGTTCCCCTTTTCCTTGAAAGATAAAGCCAAGACCTGGCTAAACAACCTACCATCTGAATCCATTGAACCATAGCAGGAACTTATTGCTGCTTTCTATATGAAATTCTACCCTAAGCATAAAACTGCAGCTGTTAGGCAGAAAATTAGTGCTAGTGTGCAACAAGAGGGAGAGTCTCTTTATAGGTTTTTAGAGAGATTCAATGATATCCTATCCCAGTGTCCTCACCATGGATTTGATAAGATGAAACTTGTAAAAATTATTTATGAGGGTTTAGACTATTCGACCAAAGCCATGGTCGAGTCTATGTGCGCTGGTGAGTTCACTAGTAAAAATGCTGATAATGCTTTTACCTTCTTAGGAGTTGTCGCTGAAAAATCCCAACAGTGGGAGTCTTGTGTTGAACCCCCTAAAAGACTCTTGGTTAACAGAAGTAGCACCAATATGGTAGATACGAGTTTTGCATCAGATGTTAAGTTTGCTGCTTTGTCTAGAAGGTTAGAAGCTTTGGAAATGGGACAGTCTAAAAATAGGTCCCTTGTTGAACCTAATAGAGCCTATCAAGTCTCTAGTTGTGGAATAGAGCCCGATAACTCATTTTGGGAAGGTCAGGTTAGTGAAGAGCAAGCTCGTGCTGTCTATAACAATGCTAGGATTGAGAACCGTCATAAGTTTGACCCATACTCAGAGACCTACAACCCTGGTTGGAGAAACCATCCTAATTTTTCTTGGTCTAAGGGCCAGAATCAAGGTCAGTCTAGTAATTCTCAGCCTCCCCAAGGTTTTGGTTATACTCAGAACCCTTCAGGTCAAACCCAGTTTCAGAACACTTCTGAGAAAAAGATCTCTACCTTAGAAGAAGCTCTTACTATGTTAGTAAAGAACCATGATATGTTATCAGCTAACCACCTTAGCTTTCAACAAGAAACCAGGCAGAACCATAAGGATAATTCCCAGACTCTTGCTAAACTAGAACTTCAAGTCGGCCAAATACATAAGTATTTAAGTGAGAGAGAAGAAGGTAAGTTTCCTAGTCAAACTCAAGCCAATCCTAGGGGGGTCCATCAAATATCTTTAGTCGGTGAGGAATCTTCAAACCATGTGAACTCGATAAAAACCCTTAGGAGCGGTAAAACAGTAGACAATAAGGTAGCCATGCCTAGTGAACATACTGTAGTTCCACCTTCTACTTCCCAAGAGGAACCCGTAACTGAGGAAACTGAAACAATCCCTAAAGAGTCCCAAGGAATTACTGATAGGACTAGCTTTGTGCCTAGAGCCCCATATCCGCAGTTGTTAGCCCCAACAAAGAAGGAGTCGACATTCAACGAGATAATGGAAACATTTAAACAGGTGAACATCAATATTCCGTTGTTAGAAGCGATTAGGCATATGCTTGCTTATGCCAAGTTCCTTAAATATCTTTGTACACGAAAGCGTAAGCTTAATGTCCAAAAGAAAGCCTTTTTAGTTGGTCAAGTAAGTTCCATTCTTCTGAACCAAACACCCCCTAAGTATAAGGACCCTGGATGCCCCACCATATCTTGTGCAATTGGTAATCACATGGTCGATAAAGATTTACTTGACTTAGGATCTAGTGTTAACTTACTCCCGTATCATGTATACACCCAGCTAGGTCTTGTTAAGCTGAAACCGACGAAAATAACACTACAATTAGCTGATAGGTCTGTAAAAGTCCCTCGTGGTGTCATAGAGGATGTTCTGATTGAGGTTGATAATTTTATTTATCCAGTGAATTTTGTTGTTTTAGACACCCAGGCAGTTCAGGACCCAAGTGCTCAAATCCCGGTGATTTTAGGTCGCCCATTTTTAGCCACAGCTAACGCTGTCATCAATTATAGGACCGGACTTATGAACATATCCATTGGTAATATGACCACTAAACTAAATGTCTTTAATGTTACTAGACAACCTTCTGAGAATGATGAATTAGAAGAGTGAATATGATCATCACTTTAGTTCAGGATTTAGTTCAGGATAATCGGCATGATACTCTATTGGGATATTCTTTAGATGAATTTGAGGAAACCATTCTCTTAGACCAGATGTGTGGTCAATCTATAGAAGAAGCCCTTGAGTATTTTAAAGACTCTACGGACCCTGAAATTCAGGCAATAATGTTAGGTCTTTCTGAGAGTAATGATAACCCTAAGTTTGGGGGTGGAGAATTGGAAGAATATGAAGATCCGGAAATTCAAGCAATAGTTAGAGGTTTGTCTGTGAGTAGTGAAAACCCTAAGTTTGGGGGTAATGATGGTTTTTGTGATTGTCACGTATCCCTAATTAGAGTCCCTAACTTGGGACTCGAGCTTTGTGCATCTGAGATATCACTTGAGTCTATTCAGACTCCGCAACCCGATCCACTTGATACTGTCCAGGAGGTAACTCAGGTATTAGAGACCCGTTTTTCGGATGAATCTATTTATCAAGATACACATAAGAAGCTCAATTATGCTACCCATGTAGGATCAGAATCTCACAACAATTATGTCTCAGCGAAATTATCAATGGTACA
Source organism: Papaver somniferum (assembly GCF_003573695.1). NCBI lineage: Eukaryota > Viridiplantae > Streptophyta > Magnoliopsida > Ranunculales > Papaveraceae > Papaver > Papaver somniferum. The sequence continues at coordinate 122,492,310 of NC_039366.1, forward strand.
GTACAATAGCGTCGCAGAACAATTTCAGAAACGACGTCGGCAAGGATCATGAGAAAGATGTGATAGTCCTGCGAAAATTAGAGAGCTTGCGAAATTAACATTTGTAAGGTTGTGAGAATGTCGCAAACCATATCCGAAAATAAAGGATAGATTAGTTGTCATCCACTATGTATTTCCTTATAAATAGTCATTCGAGTTGTAAAGGAGAGAGAGATCTTTTTTCTTGAGCAAGAAACAAGTAAATAGGAGAGAGAAAGTTGAGAGAAGAGATCATTCTTGACTTCTTTATATTTCTTGTAAGAATATTCAAAAATTAATCAATAAAATTAAGAGTGTAAACCTAAAAATGAGTTGATCAACAATGAAATCATATGACGGGTGTAGTTTAGGATTTCCTGCAACTATATAATGGCGCTAGAAACAGGGAGGAGTTGAAGATTATTTTGGAAAAAGCTAAAGATTGATATTGAGATTTGTGAAAATTTAAAGTGATTGATTAAGAATTTTTCATAATTTCTTGCAATACTGTTAGCATTGAAGAAATGGCTAGAAGAAAAAATACATCCGAACAACCGACTACTATTAGAAGAAGCAAAAGAATTGCTGGAAGAGAAAGAAGTGAAATGGGAGAATATGCTAGAATGAGAAATAATAGAGAAAATATAATTCAATCGCCAATTCAACAAACACTAGTTCAAGAGAGGAATACAGATTATGACAGAGTGAGCGTACATAGTTGGCGATCAAATTCAGCAGAAGAAATAGAAGAAGAGCAACAAAATAGAAATTATAGACAGGAAGAGAGAAATAAAGAAGTAGATGAAGGAATAATTCATGGAGATGAGAAAATTGGAGCGTTAGAAACATTGAGGCGAAGAATACATGAAGAAAGAAGAGCTGAGGCAGAAGAACGTGCGAATTTAACAAGGCAAAATCACGAATTAAGGATGGAGAATATAAGACTGCAGAATAGAAGATCGAGAAGTATCACAAAATTCATATTCAAGATCGACTAGAAGAGAAATGAGGAGAATTTCACCCACAATCAATGCTGGAAATAATATTCAAGAAGAGACATCAAATCCTAATGAAGAATATCACGAAAATAGAGAAAGAACTGATAATCATTACATTCCACAAAATGAAACTTTTGATGATGGGCAAATTGGAGGAAATCAAGAGAACGGGCAAAATCAGAGACAAAATAACCAAGATGGCGAAGGAAATCAAGAGGAAGGAAGAAGAATTTTACATGTGAGGGAAACTCAAAGAAATCAACAGACAATTGAAATAGAAATTGAAAGACATAATGCTGAACAAGCACGTTTAATCTGCGAACGTGAAAGATTGAGAGCGGAAAAGGAAGAACAAGAGCTTCAGGAGACAATTCGCCAGAACAATCATGACAACCGAGAAAGAAGGCGTATACAAAACCGGAATAACGATAATTTCAGTGAAGAGTATGATAGAGTAAAGAGAATGGTTGAAAGACAACGAATTGAATTGATAAGAAATGAACAAAATTATGGAGGAGAAAATGAACGACATCATCATTTGTGAATTCAAGATAGAGATGAGGAAGAGAATCGCAGAAGAAGACGAGATGAGAATAATGAAGAAGAGATACAAAATATCGCAAGAGAAGATAGACGTGAACACAGAAGAAGAGAAGCAAAATTAAAGAGACCAATGGGTCAAGATTCAGGTGTAAATAAACAAATCTTGAAAGAATTAGAAGAAATGAGAGGACTGCTAAATAACAGAGGAGAAGTAGGTAGAAGACAATTGGATGAAGCAATATAAGAAGCTGTGAAAACTCCATTTACAAGGGAAGTACAATTAGGAGGAATACCACCGAAATGCAATTTGCCCGCATTAACCAGCATTTTTGATGGAACAACTTGTGCAATTCAGCACATTAAAGCTATGTGAGGTGCATGTTACAATGGGAAATCATGATGCGGTATTGTGCAAATATTTCGCATCCAGCTTAACAGGAGAAGCGTTAAAATGGTTTGAAGGTTTACCAAAGAATACAATAACCTCCTTCAATCATTTGCAACTACATTCTTGGGAGCATATAAGTAATAATTCCTCACGACCTGGTATAGAAGATGTGTTTGGATTAAAACAAAGGATTGGCGAAAGTTTGAAACACTTGACTAAAAGATGGAGAACTATGTGTAGCGAAATGGCTGGCCGTGTAGATGAGAGATATCTCATATTATCATTTATCAATGCTATGTTTGCAACAAACCTGTTGTATGTCCAAATTTTCAGAGTCAATACGATTACAATGACTGAATTGCGAGAACTTCAAGAAGAATACATTGCTTAGAGGAAAGCAAAATGAAATGGAATCATATCCAGTTGCGAACACCAGCTCACAAACGCGAATGCAAGCTTATTACCCAAGCTAATAAACACAGTGGCGAATACTTCGCAAGTAAACAAGAAAAGGTGACAAGTAACAATCAGCAGAAATTGGTAGCTATGGGAGCCGAGATCAAGAAGAGTATGAAAAGAAAGAAATTTCTACAATCGTGGAGGAAATAACAAGATTCAAAGACTCGATCAACCGCAAGAAACTTATGGAGGTCAAAGACCAAACTTTAATAGAGGACAAGGAGGTCACAAGGTAATATGGGAAGAAATCAAGATGCCACCTCTAAATTCAAGTGTGGAGAAGATATGGGAAGCTATAATTTTGATGGAGAATATACCAACACCATGGAACATGGGAACGGAACCACCCCCAAACCACAGAAGTCATGAATTTTGTTCTTATCATCATTTTCATGGACATACCACAAATGATTGCAGAAATGTAAAGAGAAATATTTTGAGAATGATAGATCAAGGAAAACTAAACGACTTTCTGGTAGGGCATCCGCAATCTTAACCATTACCACCACCGCCAGAACATCACAAAGTGAATACGATGAAAAAGAAAGAAACATTCTTCATAGAAGTTGGTGCAAAAGCAAAAAATCTATTCTGTCACTCTATAGTACATTCATATAAGACAATTGAAGATTTTCATGATAATGTTTTGCGTAGAGTGTTCGCAAGATAATAATGGAAGAGAAATTATGAATATTGCGAAAATCTCGCGACTAGAGGAATGGCAAAAACAGATCATTTCTTTTACCGCGGAAGAAATTCCCGAAGGAGAAGAGGTGCATGACAATCCATTGGTAATAAAATTAGAAACTAATCCAAAACCGAAAGAAGATGAGGATGATGAAGCTGAAGATTCATGGGCAATCAACAGAATTCTAGTCGATACTGGAAGCTCTGTGAACATCTTATTTTTTCATACTTATAAAACCATGGGTGGAAGAGATGATGATCTTATACCATCAACATATAAGATATATGGTTTTAATGGTACTACTAACAAGCCTAAAGGGGAGGTTACTATGCAAATTCCATTGAAGGGAATATCTTCTGAAATCTCATTATGTGTCGTTGATGTAGAATCACCCTACAATGCATTAATTGGTTGACCTTGGCTACATGGGATTCTAGGTGTAGCTTCAACTTTCCACCAATGCATCAAATTCCCTCACCCCAATGGTGTAGGAATCATAAAAGGAGATTGGGTTGAAGGAAAGAGATGTTACAAAACTGAGATAGAATCTTGCGAAGGAAGAGCAAACAAGAAGGAAAACTGGCGACACAAAATCAAAGATGTACAAAGAAGTGAGAGGTTGATGGTGGATACAATCGAAAAGAAAGGAGAAGAGATGTTGCGAAATTAATGCTAGCTCAGAATAAAAAGGATGAACATACCATTACCAAGGAAGCGGTAGCAGAAAATAATAAAGAAGCAGAGGATGGCAAAGGTAATAAAAACAAGAAATGTATGAATGATTAAGTTGTTGCGATAATCTCGCAATAAGTAAAATTCTCAAAAATACATTTGATTGAACAACAAAATTGAGATTGTGAAATTCAAATACAATATAATGATTTGCGAGACTCTCGCAGAGATAGTGAATTTTACAGAAAATAATCAGAGAAGAATGACAAAAGAGAAATAGGCGAACCTTTATGGCGTACACCCTAGTTCGCGAATACAATTTCGCAATAGGCAAATGTAAGACCTAAAGTACGTCATATTAGGGGGTACCTGTTAGATGGCTCAGGGAAAGGCTACACCGCCACCGGAACTTGAGTTCATGGAGATTTGGGGTCAATAAAGCTCATCCGGGAGAGGCACCTTGGATTCTCAACTTAAGCATATGACTTAGGTTGGGCGACTAAGGTAATAAGGACTCTCCCAAGGAGTGCAGAATCTGATCAAGGCGCCGAGGTACACGGTTGAGTCAAGAATGCCGGGGGCGTTTGAAGCGTCCTTGCCATTCTTGACAAGTCTTGGCTCATACTGCACTCGGCCTGAAGAAAACCCCACTTAGGGTGCAGTCTCGTAACCATAAACCATATAGGTAAAAGGGATAAGAGGCTGCGAAAACAACTGGTTGTTGTTAAGACTGGATGGGAGGAGCTAACCTTGTACGGTAGAAGTACGCCTCCTTGAAGGGGCAACCAGGGGGGAGATAAGGGCGACACCCTCCATTAGGGAGCTGATAAGTGTCTTAAGACGCAAATGTCATAAGACTTTTTATTTGCAAGGATATTAAGGCTTGTCATATTTGTGCAACAATCCTGAAAAGGCAATAATACAAAAGAAAAAGATAAGACGAGATCAATGGGTTTTCGCATGAAAGTGCGAAGACGTCCTGCGATTTCGTCGCAAGACGGCAATGTCACGGGGCTTTATTTTCGCAAGAATATTTAGGCCTGTCATATTGTCGCAACATTCCTGAAGAGGCAATAATACAAAAGAAAAAGTTAAGGCAAGATCAATGGGTTTTTGCATAAAAATGCAAGGACGTCCTGCGATTTTGTCGCAATGACAAGAGGTGGCATAATAAGACCTTTAATTAGGAAGGAAAAATAAGACCACACAGGAATGAGATTTTGAAAAGAAACAAAATTTACTTTGCAAAAGGTTGCGAAATTATACAATAAGAAAAACTTTATGAAATCTCTCATTTGGATTCAAATAACAGAGGCAAGTATGGGAATGTATGAAATTAGAAAATGTTATTTATCTCCATATGAGAGATTTACTCAAAAATTCAAGAATTAATGATTATATTGAATTAACTGCATTGCAAAGAAGAATTGTTTTCATTTATGCAGGTCAAAATGAAAGAAACACAAATATATAGAAAGAAGAAATAAATTTACAAGTATTACAAAGAATCAAAGAAAGAAGTAAAGACTATTTCTTGGTTAATTCATCATTATCTTCATCAGACTTGTTTCCTTCTTCATCTGCGTCAGAATCTTCAGCACCATCAGAACTTCCATCACTATCAGATTCTTCATTGTCAGCTTCGCTATCAGAGATAATCAAACTGGGAGTATTCTGTGGGATTTCTTCTAAAAGACAAGGATAATCAGAATGTGGGATATTATGATCATCACAAACCATTTGGATGGTTTGGTTGTGAAAATGCATAGCGTCATTCTAAAAATTCGCAACGGTGATCTTGATTTGATTCTTCAATCTAGAATACTTGTCGTTGCAAGAAGAAAGATTCTTTGCGAGTTCCTCCTTTTCAGCTTCAAGTTCTTCAATCTTTTCACGATATTTATTTTCAGAATCTGCGAACAAAAGACAACCAATTATTAACTTGATGAAAATTCATAAGAAGCAAAAGATTAGTAAAGAAGAGCAATTAGCAACCTTCTCTGTCAGAAATCATGTCCCTAATCAAGGCTGTATGTTCAACTTGGAGACTAACATTTACGCCTAAATCTTTTCTAGCATCATCTAAAATTTTCGCAGCCCAGACAAATTCATCCTCACTACTTATGAGAAGACGAGAACGAATTTGATTTTCCCTTTCGCAGAGTTCAATATTCTTGCGGTTAGCTTCATCTCGCTCAAGTTGAACTTCAAGGAGAGCCTCTTGGAATTTCGCCAAAGCCTTGGCACCTTGATCAGAGATACGATCCTTATCATCTATGATACCGCTAATTTTGGTTCTTAACTCATTGGTTTTCTCTTTTGAATCAATAAGGAGACGCTTAAATCTGTTGGCTAAGCCTAAACTGGATCTATGATCAATTTCTAAGAGGCGAAATTTCGATCTAAGTTCATTTAGAGAAAGAGATGAAATTCTATCATTTGAGAAGCTATTAAAGTAATTTTTAAGACGTTCAAGAAGGGTATCATTATCCAAGGCATTAGGAAATGAGCGAAGAAGGGTAGCTTCATCAAAAAGACCATAAATGTCTGCAAAAAGGATCATTTAAATAAGATAAAACAACATGATGAATGAATAAAGAGAAAAGTAACATACCGTAAAGCTGATTATTAGCTTGTTGAAGACTAGAAATTTTGTTCTTATACGAGGTAGAATCAATTTCTAATTGTCTATTTTTCTCGCGAAGACCTTTAAATTTAGCTTCCAATTCTTCATTCTTTTTGCGAAATTGAAGATTCTTCTTTTCAAGATTTTCGCGTCTTCTCTCTAGATCTGAGGCAACAGCAAAAGAAGCTTTTCCAGCCTGCGAAAAGAAATAAAAAAAAAATAATATAGAAAGAGATTTTGAGTTATAACAATGAAGAAGTAAAAAGATAAAAGTATACCAGACTATTGAGAGAATGCAAGAAGTCGGGAGTCACTGATCTAGAAACTCCACGAAGAGAGCTATCACCATCTAGTAAAGGGACATCACAAAGGGTGGCGAGAGATTTGCAGGTATTTGCGAATTGGATATCTCCCATCCCTTGTAGAGAATCAGAAAAGAGGCCAGAAAGCTTAGCCATAGAAGATTTAGGTGGAGAATATTCAGTTGCAGCAAGGTCATCGTATCCTCATCACCCTTGTCACTTTCGGAATTTTCATTAGGGAGAACATTTGAAGGAGAAGAAGAACGAACTTTTCTTTTCTTTGGAGGAGGACCAGTTGATTTTTCCCTGCGAAGAGCAGCTTTACCTTTATCACCAATCTTCGCAGCATCAGCAGATTCTTCTACTTCAGTAATAATCTTCACACACAGATAGAAATAAGAAATGGAAGCATGGAAGTAACAATACTACTTAAATTTATAAGAGAAAATTTCTTACCTCATCTGTGTTTGAGCGAAGAGCTAACAGAGTACTAGATTTCCCATTCTTGCTATAACTATCCTTTAGTTTTTGGATCTGTGGAATGTCGCAAGATTTAGCAAATAGAATAGTAAAAATCAATAAAGAAATATAAAATTAGTTAAAGGGGAGAAACATACCTCTTTCTCCTTCTCGGGCCAAGAAAAACCCAAGGTTGATATGCAGCGAGATTCGCAGGAAGAACGTTTGATCCAGCAATATAGGTCCCTTTAGCATTAATGGAAAAACACACCATTTATAATCTTTGGATTGGCGAGGAGTTATGTTTTTACCAGAATGCCAGTCAATATCTTGCATAAGAATTTTGGCTTCAACAATGTTATCTTTCCTTCTTAATTGAATACCCCAGCGAGTATTTTTTTTCTTCATGGAGATAAGTTCGTAGTTTTCAAAGAAATTCGCCACTGTATACTACTCAGCAACTATCTCTAGGTTTGCGAATTTTGGATCCCTAAGTTCTTTGGAGTAAAGAGATCCTCTACCAGCACCACGATTAGCAAACTCTAACATCAGACGGATGTAGTCCCCACTTAGTTGGAAGATGGCTCACGAAAATCCCGAATGAGCGAGAATTTCATAAAATAAAGGAAGATCTGGGTTATAAAGAGGAATAGGGAGACCTGCGATAATATGACCTAGCGAAATTATGATTGATTGATCATCACAATTTTGATTAGAGAAAAGCTTGACAGAAAGAATTGATTTGGCATTCTCACCAGGAATGGTGGAGAGTGTAAAACCTTTATCAACAAGATCTTTTTGGACATCTTGTAAATTCTTCTCATATCTATGACCACTTGGAGCCATGTTTGAATATAGAGTATGGGAATGTGTGGAAAGTAAAAGGATTGAAGGAAGAAAAAATTACAGCAGCAGAATTTGCAGAAGAATAACAGAGTTGCAGAGATGAGAGAATAAAATTAGAAGAGAAAGTAAAAAGAAAAGTGGAAAAAGGGGGGGAGAAGAGTATATAAAGAAAATTTTTTACTCGAAGAAATAAACACCATTAAGACGAAGAGACGTGAGCGGTTGAAAAGTAGCGGTTACAGAAGACGTGTCAAGAAATAAATGGAAAAGAGAGTACGTGTGATAAATATGGAATATGGAAAGATAAGTAGTTGCGGAATTTCTCACATCATTCTCTACTTTGTAGAGAAAATATGAGAAGAGGCAAGATGTAGGATCAGAATCTCGCAACAATTATGTCTCAGCGAAATTATCAATGGTACAACACAATAGCGTCGCAGAACAATTTCAGAAACGACGTCAGCAAGGATCGTGAGAAAGATGTGATAGTCCTGCGAACATTAGAGAGCTTGCAAAATTAACATTTGTAAGGTTGCGAAAATGTCGCAAACCATATCCGAAAATAAAGGATAGATTAGTTGTCATCCACTATGTATTTCTTTATAAATAGTCATTCGAGTTGTAA